>NC_045802.1:19648972-19854317 GCF_009873245.2 Balaenoptera musculus
AGTACTGGGACCCTAAAGCCTTTAAGATCCCTGTCAGTCACTGCCATTCACAGTTCAAAAATCTTAGCACCTCTTCCCTCGAGGGGTTTTTACTTATAAACCAACACAGACTAAGAACATAAAAAAAATAAACCCAAACGGAAAAGTAGGACTCAAGAATATATAGATTCCTGGGCTTCTCTGGTGGCGCAGTGGTTAGGAATCCGCCTGCTAATGCAGGGGACACGGGTTTGAGCCCTGGTTCAGGAAGATCCCACATGCTGCAGAGCAGCTAGGCTCGTGCGCCACAACTACTGAGCCTGTGCTGTAGAGCCCGCACACCTAGAGCTGGTGCTCCAAGACAAGAGAGGCCACCACAATGAGAGGCCCGCGCACGGCAATGAAGAGTAGCCCCTGCTCACCGCAACTAAAAAGAAAGCCTGCGCACAGCAACGAAGACCCAACACAGCCAAAAATAATTAAAAAAAAAAAAAAATTTCCAATAAAAAAAAAATAGAATATATAGAGTCCTTATGAGTGTTGATGGATCAGTGGATTAGAAAACAAGTGGAAATTTCACATGTACCTCAAAGAAATCAAGCTGCTGTATACATGCTCACTTGGCGTTTATCCATACAGCTCTACAACCCCTCATCCAAAACCCTCGGGTCTAAATGTATCTCAGAACTTGGATTTTTAAAAATATTCTAGAAAGTTAACAGGACTTATATGTTATATAATACCTCCAGCAAGATCTGAAGAGGCATCTTATAAATTAAGCACATTAAACTTTCATTTTAAGGCACATTTCACATACACGTCATTTAGCGATTTCCCCCAAAACACAGGAACTTGTCCTCATTGTTCCTCACTGTTTGTTTGTTAGCAAACGGACATTTGGATTTCAGCTTCCCCCACCTGGTTTTGGACTTTGTGCAGGTCTTTAACCTCCAAGGCAACTCTGTTTGTATTTCAGACTCTAGCTCCTCTCTCCCTACACCTATAGAAACAGCTCTCCTTTATGTCCCTACAAAACCTGGAACACAGAATTTGCATTCCCTTCTCTGAGTATGCTCAGCACTACTTGTCTTGTTGCAGCCCAGGACAAGGACTAGTTAAGAACTACTAGAAGGTCAATTTTTCATTCAACCAGCACACACTGGGCATTTAGTACTCCCAGTCACCACTGGCTGCTGTGTGTATAATACACAGTCTCCAGCCTGAAGTTTACTTTTCCTGGGGAAGCAAGCAATCAACAGAACACAGCATGGCTTGTGCTGCAGTTCACAGGCACTGAACCAAGCCCAAGACTGCAAATAATCAGCGGTGGTGCTCAGCCACGGTTAATACCCCGAGAGTCACACCTGATCCCTGAAATGTGGACACGTTTCCTCTTCATTCATACAAACAGTGCTTATGCAAACTATGCACTATAAATGAGCACCTATTTTCAGCCATTTTTAAGGAGAAGGCTGATTTGGGAGCATTTTATCTGCAGAATCTATTGCTTCACAAATGTTTTGGGAGTGAATTCAACCCATTAGAAATTAAACCAAGTTATACAAGAAGGCAAAAGTAGATGACTTCAGAAGAACACAAGTGTCACATATCACTTAAGCCTACAGCCTCACTAATTCAAAAGCCACCACTGAAGTTAAACTGCAGTAGAAATAGTGTAAGGCGTGGTATGTGAAAGTCAGCCTGGTTGAGTCCAGAAAGCTTCACAGAGGAAGGGACCCTTGAAGTGCAGTATGAAAAATTGGTAAGGTTTTGTTGAGGCAGACTGAGGGTGGGAGTGACATTCAGTTCACAAGGAGCTGCAGACACACTGGTGAAGTACACTTGAGGAAGCACAAAGAAATACACTTGGAATGTAGTAGAGTGAAAAAGTGATGTGGATATGGTGGGAAAGTTACTTTAGAGAAATTATGAAAGACCTTGCATGTCAAGGATTTTTCATACAAGCGATGGGGAACTTCTCAAGGAGTTTGGGAAGACAAGAGACAGGACCAAATTTATGATTCTGAGAAGTCATTCTAGGAGTACTGTCAAAGATAAGTCAGAGGGCTAAGATGGTAAATTTTATGTTGTGTATTTTACCTCAATCCATCAGTCAGTCTGAGGATACAGCTGCAGGAACAGGAGAGAAGATGATGAAGGACCTGGACCAGGGGAGAGGCAACCGGGACAATGTGATGAGGATGGATCCAAGAGACATGAAAGAAACAGAATGGACAAGACAGAGACTGCTTTATGTGGGGAAAAGGAAACTAATCTGAGCAACTAAGCAGATGGTAGAGGCATTCCCTTCGAGGAATACAAGAGGAAATTCAGTTTGTAATGTATCAAGTGAGAAGGACAGAGAAAATCTCACCTAGAGATGACTGGTGTGTGATTGGTGTGTGATCTGGAGTTTAGGAAAAAGGTTTGAGCTGAAGATAATGTTGTTTGGGGAGCCATCAAACAGTAGGTGGAAAGTGAATCTGTAAAGAAAAACAGAAGAATAGAGGACAGAATACCAAGTCAAACAATCTGGTGATAACCTTGGCTTGCTTGCTACTTCGTTCTGGTTGCCCATAAATTGTTCTGGTAAATAAAATGAGGAGTGATATAACTTAGTGCATATAAAGCTATTAAGCGACATTATGCAGAAAGCCAAATACTTAAACATTTTGAACATAAAAATGGGAAATCTAGAATGGGAATTTGGCATTAAGGAAGTGTGATAGATTCAATTTACAGTGTAAATATTATTAAGCATCTACCACAATATTTGGCACATAGTAGATGCAAATTAAATGTTTATGGAGGGCCTTAACGTGTTCAATTTCTTGAGGTACATAAAATGGAAAGCTTGGTACACACCTCTCAGTCAATGCATACTGTTATTTTTAATTTGCATTTTTCACAAGCACTACTCAAGTGCAACACTGATTTCTAAGTACAACATAAATAATTTAAAAATAAAAGAGAGGCAGCATCAATATATGATTGAGTTTATGTTGGAAGACTTTGTTTCCTTCCTTACAGATGACTCCCTGAGCTCTCCTTCTCCATGATCCCTAAATGATCCTTGATGCCCCAAAGAAGAGAATATTTCATCTGAAGGAAAATTTGCCTTATTTGGAAAGCTGGCAGTCCAGATAACAAAGAACTGCCTCTTCCAAGTTCGGATCTCAGGGAGGCCGAATTCACATCATGCTCTGCTGGGCAGACCTCTGCTCGGATGTTGTGAAGGTCAGTGTAGGAGCACTTGCCTATCTTGGGATAAAGGACACCTCGGGGCTTGATTTAGCAAATACATGAAGAGCTATTTCACGCTTGCCAGTATCCTGGCAGAATGAGGTATAGACATTTCATGAGAATACTGCTAGTAGTCAGTATTAGTTTTTTCTATTAAAGGCAATTCTCAAAACATTTAAGAATTAACTGCTTACTTAAAGAGCTTTAAATCCTGCTCTGGTCATTCACTCTTTTAGAGAAATATTTACAGAGTGATTATTGGATGCCACTGAGCACATTGGGTGCCGAGTAAGTGCAATCCCCCTCTAACATGAAACTTAGCTTTTTACTTTTTACTATAAATAAGGGCCCAGGTTGGTTTTTTTCTTTTCATTGAAATAGACCTTCATGTCTAATTTGGTGAATTTAAAACAAACAAATGGAAAACCTCACAAACTCCTAATGAGTTTGTCTACTACAAATTGAAAAGTAGCAGATACAGAAAAAACTCCTCAGGTTTGTGATAAGTTTCTGAAACTATAAAACACCTGCTTGGATAAGTACTGGCATAAAGACATATCTCAGTGAATTCCCAATCAACTATACTTGGGATAAAGCCATGGAGGAGTTTCATCTACAAGGCAGCCTGGGTTCTTATCAAGCCTCCCATGTCTATCATTTAGGGAGGAGCCAGGGACAAACAGATTAAGTCAGTTGAGGAAGGGAGTAAAACTAATGAGCAAGCAACAGAAGGATATGGAGTAATCAAATAGGAGTAGGAAAAACTGTGAAATTCATTAGTTCAAGGAATATACACTAATTCCACTTGAGCTCCTCTCACACTCTTAAAAAAAAGTCTTGTTAAAATAAAATAGAAAATGAGATTTGTAAATGGTAAACTATACAGTGTGCACATATAACTTTGAAAAAGTAAGCAATTAAGAAAACAACTTGGGCTTCCCCGGTGGCACAGTGGTTGAGAATCTGCCTGCCAATGCAGGGGACACGGGTTCGAGCCCTGGTCTGGGAGGATCCCACATGCCGCGGAGCAACTAGGCCCGTGAGCCACAACTACTGAGCCTGCGCGACTGGAGCCTGTGCTCCGCAATAAGAGAGGCTGCGATAGTGAGAGGCCCGCACACCGCGATGAAGAGTGGCCCCCGCTTGCCGCAACTAGAGAAAGTCCTCGCACAGAAATGAAGACCCAACACAGCCAAAAATAAATAAATAAATAAATAAATAATTAAAAAAAAAAAAAAGAAAACAACTTTAGGGACTTCCCTGGTGGTCCAGTGGTTAAGAATCCGCCTTCCAATGCAGGGGACGCGGGTTCGATCCCTGGTTGGGGAACTAAGATCCCACATGCTGCAGGGCAACTAAGCCCGCGCACCGCAACAAAAGATCCCGCATGCCACAGTGAAGATCCCGTGTGCTGCTACTAAGACCTGACGCAGCCAAATAAATACTAAAAAAAAAAGTAAACAACTTTAAAAATGATCTTCATTCGCTGAAGAAAGGTTCTTTTGTAACATGATTACAACAGTATTTGAGTCTGTTGAAAGGGCAAAATTCAAATGTAACCAGCTTTAGGAGAAGCAAGGGATTTTACAGAAATGGGCTCATAAAGAAAAGGATGTGAGTTCATGGTCTAATCCAGCAGTTCTCAAACTTTTTGGTTTTGGATCCCATTACACTCTTAAAAATTACTAAGGACCTAAAGACTCAACACAAAAACTATTAGAACTGATAAATGAATTCAGCAAGGTAGCAGGATACAAGATTAATATACATAAATCTGTTGCATTTCTTTACACTAACAATGAAATATCAGAAAGAGAAAGTGAAAAAACAATCCCTTTTAAAATCGTGTAAAAAATACCACCTAGGAATAACCCTGACTAAGGAGGTGAGAGACTTATACGCTGAGAACTATAAAACATTGATAAATGAAACTGAAGATGATTACAAAAAAAAAATGGAAAGATACCCCATGCTCTTCTTGGATTGGAAGAATATTATTAAAGTGGCCATACTACCCAAAGCAATCTACAGATTTAATGCAATCTGTATCAAATTACTCAAGCATTTTTCATAGAACCAGAACAAATAATCCTAAAATTTATATGGAACCACAGAAGACCCAGAATTGCCAAAGCAATCCTGAGGAAAAAGAACAAGCTGGAGGCATAACCTTCCCAGACTTCAGACAATACTAGAGTATCAAAACAGTGTGGTACTGGCACAGAAACAGACATATGGATCAATGGAGCAGAACAGAGAGTGCAGAAATGAACCCACACACCTATGGTCAGTTAATCTTCCACAAAGGAGGGAAGAATATACAATGGAGAAAAGAGTCTCCCTTAAGCAAGTGGTGTTGGAAAAGTTGGAAAGCAGCATGTAAATCAATGAAGTTAGAACACTCCCTCTCACCATACACAAAAATAAACTCAAAATGGCTTAAAGACTTAAATAAGACACGACACCATAAAACTCCTAGAACAGAACATAGGCAAAACTCTCTGACATAAACTGTACCAATGTTTTCTTAGATCGGCTTCCCAAGGCAAAAGAAATAAAAGCAAAAATAAGCAAATGGGACCTAAACAAACTTAAAAGCTTTTGCACAGCAAAGGAAACCATAAACAAAAGGACAACCTATAGAATGGGAGAAAATATTTGCAAATGATGCGACCAACAAGGGCTTGATTTCCAAAAATACAAACAGCTCATATAGCTCAATATCAAAAAAACAACCCAATCAAAAAATGGGCAGAAGACCTAAACAGACATTTCTCCAAAGAAAACATACAGATGGCCAAGAGGCACATGAAAAGATGCTCAACATCACTAATTATTAGAGAAATGCAAATCAAAACTACAATGAGGTATCACCTCACACCAGTCAGAATGGCCATCATCAAAAAGTCTACAAATAATAAATGCTGAGGAGGGTGTGGAGAAAAGGGAACCCTCCTACACTGTTGGTGGGAATGTACATTGGTGCAGCCACTATGGAGAACAATATGGAGGTTCCTTAAAAAACTAAAAATAGAGCTACCATATGATCCAGCTATCCCACTTCTGGGCAGATATCCAGAAAAGATGAAAATGAATTTAAAAAGGTACACACACCCCAGTGTTCACTGTCGCACTATTTACAATAGCCAAGACATGAAAGCAACCTAAGTGTCCTTCGAAAGATGAATGGATAAAGAAGATGTGGCACATATATACAATGGAATATTACTCAACCATAAAAAGGAATGAAATAATGCCATTTGCAGCAACATGGATGGACCTAGAGATTATCATAGCAAGTGAAGTAAGTCAGACAAAGACAAATATCATGATATCACTAATATGTAGAATCTAAAAAAATGATACAAATGAACTTATTTACAAAACAGAAACAGAGACTCACAGACATAGAAAAAAAACTTATGATTACCAAAGGGGAAAGGGAAGGGAGAGATAAATTAGGAGTTTGGGATTAACAAATACACACTATTAGACATAAACAACAAGGACCTACTGTATAGCACAGGGAACTATATTCAGTATTTTGTAATAACCTATAACAGAAAATAATCTGAAAAGGAATATGTGTGTGTGTGTGTATGTGTATTAATACATATCTGAATCACTTTGCTGTATACCTGAAACACAACATTGTAAACAACTATACTTCATTTAAAAAAAAAATTACTAAGGACCTCAAAGAGTTCTTGTTTTTGTAGGATTTTATCTAGTGATAGGACCATATTAGGAATTAAAACCAAGAAATTTTAAGACTTCTTTTATTAATTTATTTACAAATAACAAAAACCCATAACTCAAAACCGTTATATGTTAACATAATTTTTATAAAAAATATAGCTATTTTTCTTTAAAAAAAAAAAAAAGCAAAAGAACCAGTGAGAAGAGTGGCACTGTTTTACATTTTTGTCGATTTCTTTCCCATCTAGCTTAATAGAAGAGAGCTAGACTCTCATATCTGCTTTGCATTCAGTCAGCTACAGTATCACACAACATGCAAACTCCTCTGTACACTCAGGAAAGAATGAGAATGAAAAAAGCAAATGAAGTCTTCGTATGACAAAAACAGCTTTAACCCTGAGGACCCTTGAAAGGGTCTTGAGGACTTTCCCGGGCCACACTTTGAGATCCACTGCCCTAGTCTAATCGCATTTTACACATAAGGAAGCTGAATCTCAGAGAGATCAACTGAGATCCAAAATGACAGGGCCTGTTAATGATGGGATACAGATCCTGGATGGTGTTTTCTCACTTCCCTTGCTTTAGGTTCTCAATCGGAAACCTGGGAAATACACCCTAAAGACCTGTCCTGTTTGCTCTAGTTGCAGGGACTGTCGCAATATATTACCAAAATTTTTTTTGATTTAAATAAAACAAAAGAGGAAAATCAACAAATGTGATAAATTCTGCAACAGGCATACCGTGTTAGCACCTGAATTAGGTTCTCTATTAGAACTGAAACACTAAGACAAATTCTGCACTCTCCTCCACGCACACTGGTAATGACAAACAGCACAGTCAAACCACAGAGTAATACAGAAAGCAGAATTACCACAACATCACCATTTATCACATTTTCTGAGTCTGAAATACAATTCATGACACAATCCCTGAAAAATTTTCACGAGTACGGGCTGAAAGGGTATTGGGTATATTAAGAGACTCCAAATAAATTACTGGCAATCATGTGGGACTTTTCAGCTAAAATGGAGTTGTTCTGAAATGTAGATATTTTTCATTCTTTAACAGGACCTTATTTTGCCTTTTATGTATGGGTTGGCCAAAAAGTTCCTTTGGTTTTTTGGGTAAAAATAAAAGACACATTTTTCATTTTCACCAAGAACTTCATTCAACAACATATTCACCCTTTTGTTCCACTACCTTCTGCCATTTTTCAGGCAACTTCATAATTCCATCTTCCCAAAACTTTTTATCTTTTTGAGCAAAGAACTGTTCCAGGTGCCTTTTACAGTCTTCCAGGGAATTGAAATTTCTTCCATTAAGAGAATTTTGTAAAGACCGAAATAAATGGAAATCCGAAGGTGCAATGTCTGGTGAATACGGTGGAGGAATCAGAACTTCCCAGCCAAGCTGTGACAGTTTTTGCCTGGTCATCAAAGAAACATGCGGTCTTGTGGTATCCTGATGGAAGATTATATGTTTTCTGTTGACTAATTCTGGACGCTTTTCGTCGAGTGCTGCTTTCAGTTGATCTAACTGGGAGCAGTACTTGTTGGAATTAATCATTTGGTTTTCCGGAAGGAGCTCATAATAGAGGACTCCCTTCCAATCCCACCATATACACAACATCACTTTCTTTGGATGAAGACTGGCCTTTGGTGTGCTTGGTGGTGGTTCATTTCGCTTGCTCCACGATCTCTTCCGTTCTACATTATTGTACAGTATCCATTTTTCATTGCCCATCACAATTTGTTTTAAAAATGGAACGTTTTCATTACGTTTCAGTAGAGAATCGCATGCGGAAATACGGTCAAGAAGGTTTTTTTCGCTTAACTTATGTGGAACCCAAACGTCAAAGCGATTCATATAACCAAGCTGGTGCAAATGATTTTCCACGCTTGATTTGGATATTTTGAGTATATCAGCTATCTCCCGAGTGGTATAACGTCGATTGCTCTCAATTAATGTCTCGATTTGATCGCTATCAACTTCAACTGGTCTACCTGACCGTGGAGCATCGTCCAGCGAGAAATCTCCAGCACGAAACTTCGCAAACCACTTTTGACACGTTCGCTCAGTCACAGCACCTTCTCCATACACTGCGCAAATCTTTTTTTGCGTTTCAGTTGCATTTTTACCTTTCTTGAAATGATCAAGCATAATATGCCGAAAATGTTGCTTTTTTTCTTCCATCTTCAGTATTAAAATGGCAACACAAAAATTCACCAATTTTGATAAGTTTTTTAAATACACGTTGATATGACAGCTGTCACAATACAATCCAACAAAATTGTTTCTAATGAAGTTAAACACAACTAAGCACTACTACAGCCATCTTACGGGAAAACTGGACGAACTTTTTTTTTTTGGCTAACCCATTAAAAAAAAAAAAAAATCAGGGAGTCTCCTTGTTCACCTCTAGGTGATTTCCTTTGTATCCTACCAGATGATCCAAATCTTCTTTAAATGGATCGTAGCCTTGTTCCTTTAAACAACGTAGTGCCCAGAAAAGCTGGTCCAGGGGAGGAAATTCTTCCCAAGGAACCCACTCCCAACCTAGAAAAGAAAGGTATCAAAGCAATTTCTTTAGATGAAAGGAAACAAAGGATATTTATTTTGGCAAGTTAACCTATACTAAGAAAAATTAATTAAATTTAAAAATGATTTGCTACTAATAAAATGAAGTGCAATAGTGATGCTATGCATTAGCTTGGCTATACAAACATAATTTGCATTTAGAATGAAGATCTTAAGAAGAGAATGATGATCATTTAAAACATGCTGTTATTTGAATATGAAGCCAAGTTTACAAAGGCCATATTGTAGTAAAACCCAGATTTAATACCATTCAATTTTCATTTAAATATCTGGTTAAACAAGACTCACAGAATTTTATATATTGCACTGATACTACAGGTTAAACTACATTAAAATAAGCCAGTTTCCTCACCTACAAAATAAGGTAGATTACAAAATTTCTAAGCATCCTCCATTTCTTAAAAAAGTAATGGAAGCTGTACAGAGAATAAAAAGTATTCTCTGTGCTGTGGTATATTTTAGTTAGAAAGACAAGAATGGAAGGAGTTGTCTTCTTAAAAATCCACTCAAATGTGAAAGATTTAACAGTGTCTATTCATTGTAAAGTACATGAAATCCTAGAAAAATATTCTAGGGGATGGTGTTTTCTCTGATGATTTAAATGTAAATAACATGAAAGCACAGATGCCCGTGACAGGTGAATGTTTAAATATTATGATATTAATAATACTGAAATATAATGATTATTAGAACTCCATGTTCTAAATTAGTTTATGATTACATGCATATATCTATGTGTAAGTACTGTTTCTTCCCTTCAGTATTTCTCTGCCTATAAAATACAGGTATGTAATTTCACTCCGGCAAGGCAGGGGACAAAGAATCCATGAAATTGGAACAAGCTGCGGAAGGGCTGATCAGCACCTGTGACCACACAGTAAGAGAGAGAGAGAGAGAGAGAGAGAGAGAGAGAGGGAGAGGGAGAGGGAGAGGGGGAGGGGGAGGGGGAGGGGGAGGGGGGGGGGGAGGGAGAGACTCACAATGTGTTGCAAGATGCTCAATTAACTGAGTCTCAAGAGAGCTGAAGTAAAGTTTATCCTAGGGGCCCCCTAGAAAATGAAGCATCTAGATTATCCTTCTAAGTATAAACAGATGGCTGGAGGAAACTGAAGCAGGCAGTCCAGATCTAGGACCTGATGAACATGGGGCAGAGACTGCATGCTTATATTATAAATAAAACGAAGACCCCCGAGTGCCTGCACCTTGGCCAGGTTATCAGCTCCCCCAGTGAACCTGGTACAATCCTGCCTCCCACTTCTTAAGGCATGAATAATTTTTGTTGTACCCTAGACCAGCTGAAGGCCTTTGGATACTTTCTGTGTGTTTCTTTGTGTGACATCATGATATAAGAAATAGGTATTTGGTCTTCATCCCTGTTTCCTGGCAGGGTTCCTAAAATCTTTGTAATTTCCTGAGTGATAGGGATCAGAGGAGCATCTTTTGTTTTCCGTAATAAGCTCCTTTCAACCAAGGCTGAGTTTATGCTAATGAGATGGCTGGTGGCTGGGGACCCCTAGAGAGTTTCAGGATGGGGGCTGGTGACCAGAAAGACCCAGGCATGATCACAGGGTTGCAACTTTCAGCCCACCTCTCACCCCACGCTCCACCTTAGGGGTGGAGAGAGGGGCTGGAGACTGAGTTAACAGCCAATGGACATTGATTTAACCAATCACAGTAATAATAATCCCATTACTTAGGAACCTCCATAAAAACTCTACACAACTGGGTTCAGAGAGCTTCCGAGTTGAACACATCGAGGTGCTGGGAGGGTGGCACGTCCAGAGAGGGCATGAAAGTCCCGTGCCCCCTCCCCAGACCTGGCCCTGCCTCTTTGATTTGGCTGTTCCTGAGCTGTATCCTTTAAAACAAACTGGTAATGTAAGGAGAGTGTTTTCCTTAATTCTGTGGGACATTCTAGCAAATTATCGAAGAGGGGGTTGTGGGAGCCTCGATTTATAGCCAGGCAGTCAAAAGTACAGGAGGCCTGGACATGAGATTGGCATTGGAAATGGGGGCAATCTCATGGGACTGAGCTCTTTAACTTTTCGGATCCAAGTAGACAGTGTAAGAATTGAACTGAATTATAGGACACCCAACTGATGTCTGGAGAGTTGGAGAATTATTTAGTGTGAGGAAAAAGTCCACACATTTGGTATCAGAAGTGTTGTGAGTAAAAACAGTTCAGACTTTGCTAGCTCATTTTAAAGGATTCCAAGTAGTTACCTATTTTATAAAAAATCTTATATGACTCAACAGGCCTTCGGGTAGAACATGCCCTTCTGTTCATTCAATCAAGTCAGTCTGTAAAACACTTCAGACATGATTTATTCATTCTAGTAATGTCACTTCCTTCAGGCTCCGCACACATGCCCCCTTCTCAGAAACCCTCCCTGACCACCCCACCTGACACAACATCCACATGTCACCATCTTTACACAGCTTTACTTTTATTCTTACTCCTATCGTTACTATCATAGAATATCTGCTAATTTGTTGCCTTTCCCCCCAGATAAAATGTAAAGTCCAGGAGAGCAGGGACTTTGTTTTAAACACCACTTTTTCTTTAGTGCTTAGAACAATGTCTGGCACACAGTACTCAGCACGTATTTGTGAATGAAAAGATTTTCTCTATTAGAGGAGAAATTAAACGTTTAAAGGAGTGATCCTACACGAGACCACTTGGATAAGGTTTCCTATGGCAAATAATATATTGAATAAGTTTGACATTTTACTCTTTAGTTCCTTTTATCATGCAGTTTTATGAAATTTGAAGAGAGATGATACATGCAAAGCTCTAAGAACAATGCTTAGTACACAGTAAATAACAGAATATCAGTTATTGTCATTAAAGCTTTCAGAGCACTCAATTCAACACAGAAGGTAACAGCTAAGTGTTTTGTCAGGTTAAGCGTTCTCTATAAAAGAAAGTTTTACCTCTCTTGCACAGGTGAGAAAACTGAGGAAGGCACGTTAAATGTTTTGCTTAAAAATCACAGTGTGAAACAAAATTAAACACTAACAATAAAACTAACTTTTACTGAGTACTTACTGTGTTCACTAGGCCAGGCCCGTTGTATGTATTAACTCATTTTATCCTTACAACAACGCATCTGAAGTAGGTACTATTGTCACAAGTGAGAAAAGAGGCCCAGAGACCTAAATAACTTGCCCAAGGTTACAAACCTCTAAGTGGAAGAACCAGGATGCGAACCAAGTAGTCTGGCTCTAGGCCCAGTTCTCTTTCCTGTTCTGTCCTTATGTATCCAGGATTTAAGTATACTTACAGTCTAACTGAAGTATAATTATATTCTAATCTAATTCTCTTCCTATGGCAACATAATGTAATCTTCCTTCAGACCATATGCTCTCACAGAAAATGCATTATTTATAATTCTCTTACTTTCATTTTTCTCAGGCTCTACATTCTTTGGTTCTGAATCATGAGTCACGTCCACCTCTCCTTTCATTAAAATAGTGACATAATGGTAATTCTCTTCCTCAACGAAAGAATTCACAACCGAGGCAAAGCGAACATTTTTCAGGTTTAGAGCTGCTTCTTCCCAGGTTTCCCTTTGAGCACATTCTTCCCAGCTTTCACTGAAAAACAGAAACACACCACTGTATTCAATTCTATTTATGCATTTTTTTTTTTGCCATGAAATTCCTGGCTAGAAATTCCTAGCGTAAAGCAAAAAGAGCTGTAATTGGTTCACGCTTTACAACAATAAATCAACAACCCTCCTCTGACACTCTGTTTATCCTGTATCAAGTATCTGAAGACCAAAAGGACTTCATATTGAACAAAAAAAATGAACATTTAGCCAATTCAGCACTAGTTCATGTGCCTGGAAGCAGCATGCAACCAGGAGGTGGTTTAATATATCAGTTAAGAGCACAGCTTTGGAGTCAACTAGACCTGGGTTTGAGTTCAAAGTCCATTATTTTCCACCTTAGACAAGTAAGAAGATAATGCTACTTTCTCATGGGGTTGTTTTAAGTGTATCAAGAAGTGGACACTGTCTTTTCTGAAGGCTCAGAAGGCTCAAAATTGAGGGCAATAGGCAACAGGCATTCATGAAATATTAAAATACACTGATGTGATTAGTTCACCTTCAACGTATGATCCATAATAACTAGATATTGACAAAAATGCTGATATTCCAAAAGTTAAAAAACCTGTATATAAATTAAAACATTTCATTGCAGTTTTTATACAGGAGACAAGGTTAAAAATATATAATATACCCCTTTAGAAATTGTTCCAAATGAAATTTTATACAATCAGATAAAATATGAGTATTGAATGAAAACAAATATTATTAAAATAAATCATTAGTGTGATTCAGTTTTTCTAAAAGTCATTTCATATGCACTTTAGATTAAATTTCCAAATATTTATGAAGCACTTTAGTGTGATATTCAGCAAAAAAGAATACTGTTTCATAGGTCTACCTCAGTGCATCAGAGCAGAGGTGTAGGAGGGAAAGAGCTCTTGGGTTCAGTCTGAAATGTGTCCCGTGGTGTTTAGGGATGCACGTGAATACACAAGGTGATGCTCATTCCCACTTTAGGAATTTGGAAGGCAGGAGAGTGGCTAAAGCAGCCCACGATGGCTGAGCAGAGAAAATGGGCAGCAGTGAAAGCATCCTTCCCGACGTGTGTTTCCTTTGGGCCAAGCAGATGCTACAAGAGACTGCTGGGGGCCCCATCAGAAAGAAAATGTAGCGTGGTGTGCTAACAGCAGGAGCTGGTGGTCAGCGTCACAAAAAGTCAGTCACCTATGTCAGGGAACTGTGCAGTGTAGAAATCCTTGTAGGACTTCCAACCAACCAATAAACACACCCTAAGAAAGAGAGCACGCAGACTTCCCTGGTGGCACAGTGGTTAAGAATCCGCCTGCCAATGCAGGGGACATGGGTTGGATCCCTGGTCCGGGAAGATCCCACATGCCTCAGAGCAACTAAGCCCGTGCGCCACAACTACTGAACCTGTGCTCTAGAGCCCGCGAGCCACAACTACTGAGCCCGTGTGCCACAACTACTGAAGCCCGCGCACCACAACGAAGAGTAGCCCCCGCTCGCCGCAACTAGAGAAAACCCTCGCGCAACAACAAAGACCCAACGCGGCCAAAAATAAATAAATAAACTTAAAAAAAAAAAGAAAGCACGCCTTGGAATACTGCACCCAGAGGGCACATAACATAGATCACAGCGGCACCACTCAGGCAAAAGATTTGCCCCCTCCCCTCCTTCCTCAACACATCAGAAAAAGAAACCAGAAACAGTGAGAAGAGGAGAAGGTAGAGAAAGCAAAACAATGGCCCACACCTCCTTTCCCAACTACAAAGGAAAGCTAAATGCCTGGAAGAGGATCATAATAACCAAAATATGATTTACTTTTATAATCAAGTGAAAGTGAGACAGGCTGGGACTGGGACCCTTTATTGCAGTGCTTGCACCTGGACTAACATCTCCTCTCCTTGAACAACAGAATATAAAGAAACTATAAGGGACGACGAAAAATAACTGCACCCATGTACAGTTGGGGCAAATTATGAACAAAGATACAAAAAGGCCAAACCCAACTGCCACTTTTGAGGTGCCAGGAGCAAAACCAGGGTACCACACACGACACAGGCACCTGGCACCACCAAGGGGGTGGAGAGATCACCTAAGCCACCCCTCCAGCCCACACCACCTATCCACTCCCACCCTCACCCCGTTTAAGGGACCAGCTCGCCCACCTCAGAGAGCGAGCAAGGGCACCTGGTTACTTGTTCTCTCTCATGCTGTAGCATGAGTCCCAAGTCTTGCCTGAATTCCTTTGTCTGATGTCTTATCAATTTCTATTGATTAAAGAGTTCAAGAACCCAGGCTGGTAATAAGAGGAAAACAACTGAATTTGCAGAAAACGTCATGGAGAAGCAGAGAAGGGAAAGACAAATCATGTTTGAAGACAATGAAAAGAGAAAATAAAGCCACTTCCTTCCTGTTTGTTTCCCATCGATTTAGCCCACTCAGTTTACCAGTTATACAAAGATAAGTGAAAGCACACATGTGAAGAGCTTAGCATAACACCTAGCACTTAGTAAAAAGGTCATTAAAGTTCAATTTTGGCCATTATCATTCAATATGAGTCAAGACTCCAGTACTGTCTTGTGTTACTGTTAGGACAGATATCTCGAACCACTACTCTAGTAATTACACATTCTAAATAGTGCTTAATTTGTGATCTAACTTTGGCTAATGCTCCCCCACCCCCCAAACTGACAAAGTACAATATGGTGTGCTTGTCTGGGCAACTTGATTCTTAATCTAGGCATTTTATTATTTATTAAGTGACAGCTTATCTTAATTATCTAAAAACGAGAAACTTATTGATGCTTTAAAAAATTCTGAAGACCATTTAAACAATTCCCTGTGCTAGAAGATAAGAATTCCATATTCTATAAAGATCTAAGTCTGATTAAAAGGCACTAGGATCAAGTCTCTACTTCTAACAACCACTTTATAAGAAATAGGTGAATTAGTAGAATATAGTCATAATGTGAGAAATTCAAATGACCCATATTCAACATGGCATAGGAAAAAGGGGAGGGCAGGTACTGCTAGATTAAGAGACTTAAACAAAAATGTATCAATCACATGCAACATGTGCCCTTCCTTTAATCTAAATTGGTACAAAAGAGTAAAAAGACATTTTCAAGACAACTGCAGAAAATGGTAAAGACTGGGTAACAGATGCTATAAAATATTTTAAGGTTTGAAAATGGTATTGTGGTTACTTTTTTTAAAAAGCCTATTACAGATACATACTGAATTATTTAGGGGTGGTATAATAAGATGCCTGCTTTCCTTTAAAATAGTTTAGAAAACAAGGGGTGTGTGTGTCTGTTTGCGGGGAGGGAGGAGCAGTAAAGATGAAACAAGAACAAACTGAGTAACGGGTACATGAGGATTCACTGACTATTCTATTTCTATGTATGTTTGAAACTTTCTATACAAAAGGAAAAACAAGCTCTGTGTCTTGAACGCTTTATTCTCACTTTGAGATAGATCGTTTACCAGAGCACTTGCACCTGGACAAAGGTAGCGACTAAAAATAACTGCACGCATGCGCAGTTGGGGCAATTATAAACAAGCTATAAAAAGGCCACAAACCAACTGCCATTTCGGAGCTGCTGAGAGCAAAGCAGGGTACCACGCACGATTCCCACACACAGCACCACCAAGGGGTTAGGCGGGCCACCTAAGCTGCGCCTCCTGCACAACCCGCAGATCCATCCCTATTCTCACCCCATTTAAGGAACCAGCCCACCACCACGTCCCCTCCAGGGGAGCCGAGCAAGGGCACCTGTGTCTTGTTCTCGCTCCCTCTTGCCATAGTACGAGCCCCAATAAAGCTTCGCCTAAATTCCTCATCTGGCATCTTATCAATTTCTATTGATTAAAGAGTCCAAGAGCCTCGGTGAATCCACCTTCTAGCACAATCTCGGCCTTTTTTCACCCTTGTGTAGAACTAACTTTCTTTGTCGGTCTGACACATCATCAAATCACAATATGCCAAAGCAGAGAGGGACCTTAAGGAGTACATCATCTAACTTCCCCATTTTAAAGAGAGAGAAACTGAGGCCCACAGTTTCAGTCGCCCATTCGCTTGGTTAGAGCGCAACTAAACTTACTGGAGCAGGAAACACGGAATATATCCATGTGCGTTTAAATCACCAGCAAACCGTGCAAAAGCCTTAACCGGCAGAACCACATTGATCTCGGCCTATAAACACCAACTTCCGGTCTCTCAACTGCGAGCAGTAAGAAAAACACAACTCACCAGCCAACTCCCAGACGCGTCAGGTCTCGCGAGGAGCTGATGGCGCAGGCGCAGCTCACACGGGAACGAGAAAATATCTCCTTCAGCCATACCCAGCGCAGTGCCCCCTCCCGGCCCGAGAGGAGAAAAGAGGAACGCGCGAGAAACGACGCAGCGTCGACGCGCACGCACGGACGCACGCAGGGAGCGAGGTCGTCCTTCCCGGGCACGTCCCGCTTTCCCCGTCCGCCAGGCGGCTGCTTACCCGAACTCCAAGTGGCCCCCGGGAAGTTGGAAATTGCCGGCTCCAAATGACCCTTTCCTCCTCCCCAGGAGGACGCAGCGAGGATGCCTGCAGCTGGTCACCACTACTCCTACCCCGACTCCTGGGCGTCGCCCCCGCGTCTCCGCACTGGCCGTCATAGCGCGAGAGGACCTGGCGGGCCGCGGCCGGAAGTGACGTTCGCTTTGCCCGCCCCCGGGGCCGCCGCCAATCTCCCTGAGCAGGTGAGGGACTGCAAATCACTGTGGTATCTCCCGGGCCTTCGCCGCTTTTCCTTTGTGCGTGGTGTCTCTCCATCACCTACGGGTCCAAACTTGTGAAGGTTGTTTCCTCCCGAGAGACTGTGTGGCCAGAGTTTGGCTTTAACTAATGCTGTTTACTGTTGCGCTTTCAACATTCATTATTTCTCTACTCTCAGATTCCTCCATGCACTTAACCAGCCACCTACTTTTATAAACCTCTGTGTCTTTGCACTTCTTTTTTTTTTAATAAATGAGCTTCACCGTAGTAAATTCATTCCACTATAGCTCAAATCAGTGTGGTACCGGAGCAAGGACAAATAGTATAGAAACATCCTGGTATGAATAATGGGAGTATTAACAAATCATGGGAAGAAAAGCACTAATCAGTTATGCTGGGACGAATTAGTTACCTATTTAGGAGGAAAAATAGACGCTGTTCCAGTTGTTTGCATGCCATGCACCAACAAAAAAATCCCGACTGAATCAGAGTTGTAATGAAAACAAACTAAGAACAAATGACTGGTTTCTGGTTGGAGACTTTTTAAAAAAATTAATGTAAATTAAGTTTTACTTCTAAAATAATGTGCATATAATTTTTAAAAGTCAAATGGTACAAAAACTGTAAGAAGAACAACCTTACTTTCTAGTCATGCTTCCATTCACTTTTAACTTTTTGTTTGGGGGTGTTTTTGGTCCCTGCATGCCCAATCTTAGTTCCTGGACCAGGGATCAAACCTGGGCCCCTGCATTGGGAGTGCAGAGTCTTAACCACTGGACCGCCAGGGAAGTCCCTACTTTTAACTCTTTGAACTGTTATTTCTGATATTTGCTTATATTTTTTTAAGTAATATGCTTATTCTGCATGTTATGGTAAATGAAGACTGATTAAACATTTTTATAGCATTTCTCCTTCCACCCAGAAACTCAACAGCCTTCAGTGTGGTGTGCACCACAAAAATACTCCATGATATTTTCCCAAATAAAAATTGGCAGCATATGAAAAGGATAAATCATCACGACTGAATGGGGTTATTCCCAGAAATACAAGTCTGGCTTGAAATTTGAAAACTCAATCTATGTAATTCACCGTACTAAAAGAGGGAGAAAGGAAACACATATTATCATTTTAATAGATGCAGAAAAGAATTTGATAAAATTCAGTACTCATTCAAGATTAAAAAAAAAAAGCAAACTAGAAATAAAAGGGAATTTTAACAACCTTAGGTAAGGTATCTACAAAGATCTACAGCTAACATCATATTTAATGATTGTTAGGGCTGAATCATGTCCCCCCAAAATTCACATTTTGAAATCCTAACCCTCAATACCTCAGAATATAACTGTATTTGTAGACAGGATCCTTAAAGAGGTAATTAAGTTAAAATGAGGTCATTAGTATTAATCCTAATCCAATATGACTGGTGTCCTTAAAGAAGGGGAGATTAAGACACAGACACAGATACAGACAGAAGACCATGTGAAAACAGGAAGAAGACAGCCATCTGCAAGACAATGAGTGAGGCCTCAGAAAAAGCCAACCCCACTGACACCTTGATCTTAGAATTCTAGACTCTAGAGTTTGAGAAAATCCATTTCTGTTGTTTAGGCCACCTAGTCTGTGGTACTCTGTTATGGCGGCCCCAGCAAACTAATACAACAGTGAATGACTAAGATTTGAGAGAAGCAAGGATAGCCACTCTCAGCACTTTTAGTCATCATATTGCTGGAGGTTCTAGTTAAAACTAGAAAATCAAGAAAAATCACTAAAGGATAGTTAAACTGGAAAAGAAGTAGCTGACCTTATTCACAGACAATCCTAAGGAATCCACAAAAAAAGCTACCAGAATAAGTGAGTTTAGCAAGTTCATAGGATTCAAGGTCAATATATAAAATCAATTATATTTCTATACACTAGCAATGAATAATCAGAAAATTCTAAAATTACCATGAAAAATGGAAAATATAAAATACTAGGGGCTTCATGGTGGCCCAGTGGTTAAGACTCTGCGCTTCCAATGCAGGGGGTGCGGGTTCGATCCCTGGTCAGGGAACTAAATCCCACATGCTGTATGGTGTGGCCAAGAAGTAAATAAAATAAATGGACATGTTACTAAACAGCATGTACTAGACAACAATGTGGTGTGCTCCAAGGACAAAGAACAAGATAAACTCAAAGGGCCAATATTGCCAGAACAAAGAGTTACAGGACTCCTATCACTGTCAGAATGTGACCATTGCAATGTTCCAGAGCCCTCCCAGGCAGCATGCCCTGTCCCTTTCCCATCCCATATAAGGAAAGATATTTGCCCCGTTCTTCTTCCGCTCCCCACACTGAAAGTATACATACTCTGCCCAGTCAGCAGATGACTTACAGGTTCCCTGGCTATGAAAACAGAGCAGAAACCCATGCTCATGGTCGACTTACCCTGGCTACCAGGAAGTTGGCCCGCTGTTCTTGCAGCAACTCTTCTCTTGAATAAACTATATCTTCCTTACATTCTGCCTTGTGTCTGGAAATTCTTTTCCAACCTGTGCTCGGACCACAACGAAAAATAAATGTTTAAAAAAATTTTTTAAATAAAATACTACAAGGTAAATTTAGCAAAAGAGGTTCAAGACCTGTACACTGAAAACTATTAAGCCTTACTGAGGGAAATTAAAGAAGATTTAAAGAAATGGGGAGAAATACTGTGATCATGAATCAGAAGACTCCATATTGTTAAGCTATCAATTTTCTTCAAATTGATTTGCATAAACTCAATGAAATCCTAACCAAAATGCCAGAAGGCTTTTTTTTTCCAGTAGAAACTGACAGGCTGATTCTAAAATTTGTATGGAAATACAAAGGGCTAGAAAAATCAAAACAATTAAAAATTTTTGGACCTGATTTCAGACTTAGGATAAAGCCACACTAATCAGGAGAGCATAGTACGGGTAAAAGCATAGACATATAAATCAATGGAAAAGAAGAGAGAAACCAGAAGTAGACCTATGGATTTTTGGTTAATTGATTTTTGAAAAATTTTCAAAGGAAATTCAAGAGAAAAGATAGTCTTTTTTTTAACAAATGGCGCTAGAACAATGTGACATATGAATGTTAAAAAAAAAAAAAAGAGCCTTGATCTATACCTGGCACCATGTATAATATTAAAATGGATTGTAGACCTACATAAAAACAGCTGAAAGTATAAATTTTCTAGAAGAAAATATAAGAGAAAAGCGTTGTGATTTTGGGTTAGGCATAAACTTCTTAGATATGACACCAAAGGCATGATCCATAAAAGAAAAATTGTTAAGTTGGACTTCCTCAAAATTTAAAATTTACTCTCTCTGAGAGACACTGCTATGGACTGAATTGTATCTCCCCACAGACTTATACGTTGAAGACCTACCTCCCTATATATCTGATTATGGAGTCTTTAGGAGGTAATTAGATTTAAATGAGATCATGAAGGTGGGATCCTCATGATGGGATTAATGACTTTATAAGAAGAGACCAGAGAGCTTGATCTCTCTCTCCCCACCATGTGCAGAAACAGCCAGAAGGTGGCAGTCTGCAAGCCAGAAAGAGAGCTCTCACCAGGTACTGAATCTGCTGGCATCTTGATCTTGGACATCTCAGCCTCCAGAGCTGTGAGAAATAACTGTTGTTTAAACCACCCAGTCTACAACATTTTATTATAGCTGCTGAGCTGCTAAGACAAAATATTTAAGAAAATGAAAAGACAAACCACAGGCATGGGAGAAAATATTTGCAAAGCATATTTCTGCTAAAGGACTTGGATCTAGAATACATAAGGAATCCTCAAAACCCAACGATAAAGCAAACAAGTTAATAGTAAATAGGGAAAAGAATTGAAAATATATTTCACCAAAAAGAAATATGGGTGGCAAATAAGCACGTGAAAAGATACTCGAGTCATTAAAAACTTAAACTACACTGAGGTACCGGTACACATCTATTACAATGAATAAGATTTAAAAAAAAAAACACAAAAACTGGTATTACTAAGTACTGCTGTGGATACGGACTAGTTAGAACTCTCATACATCGTCGGTAAGAATGCAAAATGGTACAAACACTTGGGCAAACAATTTACTATTTCATATAATGTTAAGCATATGCTTATCACACAACTCAGCGGTTCCATTCTTAGATATTTACCCAAGAGAAATGAAAACTTATCTTCATTCAAACACCTGTATGCAAATGTTACAGAGGCTTTATTTATAATCATCAAAAACTGGAAATAACTCAAATGTTCTTCAACTGGTGAATGGATAAATCTACTATAGTACGTTCATACAATGGAAAAGGACTCAGCAATGCAAGGAGTGAACTTCTGATACACTTAACAACATGGATGAATCTCAATTGCATTATGCTAAGTGAAAGAAATCAGATATAAAAAGCTACCAGCTGTTTGGATCCATTTGTATGACATTCTGAAAGAGGTAAAACTATGGACACAGAAAACAGGTCACTATCTGCCTGGAGCTGAGGGTATAAGGAGGTTGACCACAAAAGGACACGAGGGATTCTTTTGGGTGAAGCAACTGTTCTATGTCCCGATTGTGGTGGTGGTAACATGGCTATGTGTTTGTCAAAACTCAGAACTGTACTTTAAATGGGTGAATTTTATTATATGTAATTAAATCTCAACAAATCTGAGTTAAAAAAAAAAGTAAAATGCACTGTGGACTTGAGAAAGGAAAAGTCAAGATGCCATTCAGCAGTGGTGAGATTCAAGACATCGCAGAGCTAAACTGCTCTTTTAACAGTATCAGAAGTTGTCATCCTTGTGGGTGGAGTTGTGTAGATGATGATGTCTCCCAGAAGGCTAGCCTTAGGCTGGAGCTGAGGGGAGACAGGTTCCTCCTCTCACTTGGCCTTAGAGGATTCAAGGGGCCTGAGCTCTGGGGGGATGGGGCGTGATGTTCATGGTCACAGGCATCTCCTGTGTTAAGGAGAGTAGGGTACTCCTAAAACATAGTAGGAAGTCCGGGGCTAAGAGGAGTGGGTAGGTAAGGACATTGACATTCAGAAGTCACATTTAGTAGACAGTTTAAAGTTTTCCTTTACTACATTGTAATTCCATTTTGCTATCCTGAAACCTTCAATAAAGTCTAGTTATATGTTACAGCCTGGTCTTAACTTGCTTTGCAGGGTTGGGATGGGCCAGGGTTTACCTTCAAAAAAGAAAGGCATAGGGCCAGAGAGCTTTGAGGTCAAGGAGAATATCTTTGATCTCACTGCCCCATGTACTCAGAACAGTGATTAACACATGAGTGCCCTATAAATGAATTCTTGAACGAAAGCTTCTCTCCTCATTATCATTTAAGCAAACTAGAAAACAACTTCTCTCAAAATCTTTATGCTGACTTATGTGAAATACAAATGGTTATGAAAGGAAAAAGGCACCTAGCTGATGATGTTTAGGACTCCTACAAGAGAAACGTACATCAGCCCACATAGATGCTACTTATTCTAATTAGAGAATCCACATACCAGAATTCCTTTCTGCAGGACCCCCAACCAGTTGAACAGGGTATACCAGTAGTTATTGCAACATGAGAATCTGACAGAGCTTTTTATCACCACATCTCCTCCTAGTTTATCCAGATTGCCAGCTGAAGGGTAGAGTACTCAGGCCCAGGGGCCCCTCCCCTGCCCAATTCCAGGACTTTACCGGGAGAGCGCCCTTCTCCTCCTGCCCATCCACGTGGAAATATTGCACACTCAGCCTGGAGGGTTCCCAAACTGACTATTTTGTCCAGCTTCAGTACATCTTTTTTTCTTTTTGGCCCACACTGAGCGGCTTGTGGGATCTTAATTCCCTGATGAGGGATCAAACCCACGCCCCCTGCGTTGGAAGCACAGAGTCTTAACCACTGGACCACCAGGGAAGTCCCAGTACATCCTTATTTTAATGAAAGCCTGTTTAATTTATTTTCCATACCTCTTCTATTTATTTATTATAATTGAATCAGCTTTTTACCAGAAGGTTATCTGACCTTACTTCGCAATTTATACTTAGGCTGAGAATATTCCTAGCAATGAATTATGAAGTAGGCCCTCCTTTGTTTTCTGAAAAAAAAATCTAACTAATACAGTTAGCGCATAAGATGGAACGATACAGTTAAAGTAATGCTTTTTCCTCTTTCCTTCACCCGTAACTCCTACTCAGGAGCTTGATTTGGAAGAGAGAGCCCACTGTAGCTGGATCAATTCCTTCACCCCACCCTGCCCTGGACAGCCCTGTGCTGATTGGATGTCCTTAGTCCTTATCCCACACCCTTATGTAGTATGGTATGGTATGTATTGCAGAAGAATCACAAATATAACACACTGCAACTCAGACGTGCAAAAATAATGACTTTCTTTCCCTCCCTCCCTCCCTCTTTCTTTCTTCCTTCTTCCCTCCCTCCCTTTCCGTCTCTCTCTCTTCCATTTTTCTCCCCAAACCTTGCTACTAGTTAGGGTATGAGTCTGTGCAGAGTTCATTAAATGTTCAATTTAATTCAAAACAGTTCAGTCTAATAAATTTAATCAGTCTCTTTAAATCACGTTCAGGCTGTCTTAGTTTTTTTTTTTTTTTTTCTGGCTGTGCCCCACAGCATGTGTGAGATCTTAGTTCCCTGACCAGGGATCGAACTTGGGCCCCCTGAAGTGGAAACACAGAGCCCTAACCACTGGACTGCCAGGGAAGGCCCCAGGCTGTCTTAGCTTAAACAACTGACCTCTCAGTCAGCTTTCTCTTCTTTATTTCCATGGAAGATGTCCAGATGTATGAGGTTGATGTGTGTGGTTTATGCCATATTGTAACATTTTTGGAAGACAGTTTTCTTGAATCCGTGTGGACTCAATGTGGTGCCCAGGGATCAGGCAGGCAAGAAATCTCAAGTGTCCACACAGAGGAACCAAGGGTGACTAAGCCCCCTTCTCCCTACCATACAATTACCAAGTATGCTTTGGTTCAGGGGACTCTTCAAGGCAATCTTCTCTCAAAGCCTTAAAGGGGAAGTGTGACAAGACTGAGGCAGGACAAAAGAATCCTCCTCCACCTTCACTCACTTCTTTCCTCTCTATTTACAACTATCCTCAAGGGACAGAAAGAGAAGGTTGCTACCTTCCATTCTCTACAATTTATGGACTAGCCCTAGTCTTTCAGATTCTTAAGGAAGAGGTAAAGGTCTGATTTACAATATGATGTAAAGCATAGTGACATACTTCATGATTCTATTTTGAATGTTAGAAACTGAATATTCCATTGGTCTATCTCTTTGCATTCCTTCTATAACACACACTAATTTTGTCCCCACAAAATGAATGTATCAGGTGGATATTAGCCAGTGATAGATTAAAGATAGTATTAGCTAAATTCTTTGCTCTTCCTTCCATTGGGATGTGGAGTTTAATTTCCCTTCCTTTTTAGCTGGGCTAGCCTTAGCGACTTTCTTGACCAATAGAATGTAATAGAAATGATGTTCTGTGATTTCCCATGTGAGGTCGTAAGGATCCTTGAATTTTTTTTCCCCAAGCTCTTAGACTGCTCACTGTAGAGAATGCTGGGCACCACGTGAAAAGTCTGATTACCCTGCAACAAAAAGAGGCCACTTAGAGAGAGGGAGAGAGATGCTTGGCCATCCCTAGCTTTCCCAGTCATCCCAACACTGGCAACCAAATATGTGAGTGCAGAAGCCATCTCTGACATTTTAGCCCAAGCAGACATGACGTAGAGAACTGAAGAACCCAGCTGACAACCAGAAGTGTGGGACTGACTACATATTTTGAGGGACCCAGTGCTAAATGAAAATGTGGAGTCCTTTTTCAAAAATTGTTCAGAAGTTCAAGATGGTGACAACCCAAGAATTAAATCAGGCATGATTTAATGAGTATGGGACCCTTTTATTTTTCAGTCAGCAGAGGTCACACACCTGTGAAGCCAGACCTTCTCCACATATGTAAGCCACATAATGGCTTCTTCTGTTTGAAGCCATTCTAGCAAATCTCTAGCCTTTTGAGCCATCCTAGTCATTATAAATCAAGAAAAATTCCCTGCTGTGCCCTGTGCAAATTCCTTACCCACAAAACCATGTACATAGTAAAATGGCTGTGGTTTTATGCCACTAAGATTTAAGGTGGTTTTTTACATAGCATTACATTAGATCCAGTTCCATTACAGAATGATATCTGTCTGTCCCCAATATTAACCTTTATGTGTATTTAACTAACAAAATACAAAATATTATGAAACCAGTTTGTAGCAATCATTAAAATGTTAGGCTGTGTTACAACACTGGATGACCCTTGAAAGCGTTATGCTAAGTGCAAGAAGCTAGACACAAAAAGCCACTTGTTGTATGACTCCATTTATATGGAATATCCATAAAAGAGGGATTCATAGAGACAGAAGATAGGCTACTGGTTACCTAGGGTTGGGGAAGGTTGAAGGGAAATGGGTAGTGATTGCTAATGGGTAGTGACTGCTTTTGTCAGCCATGAAAGTGTTCTGAAATTGATTGTTGCACAGCACAACTCTGTGAATATACTAAAAACTATTGAATTGTACTGTTTAAATGGATAAAATGTATAATATGTGAATTATATATCAATAAAACTGTTATAAAAATGTTTGACTGATGGGAATTCCCTGGTGGTCCAGTGGTTAGGACTCTGCACTTTCACTGCCGAGGGCCCGGGTTCAGTCCCTGGTTGGGGAACTAAGATCCCACAAGCCACACAGCATGGCCAAAAAAAAAAGAAAAGAAAAAGAAAAAAAAGTTTGGCTGAGATGTGTGAAGCCTGGGATAATAGATGAGAAATGGACATTAGTATGTTTGCCCAAGACCTCTACTACTTTGTATTCAGACCACATGCTCTTCCAGCTTCTTTGAGTGTCACTCAGTAATCAGCTCTGATGCATATACACTGCTTCTGCCACTTCTACTCAACATAGTACTGGAAGACCTAGCCAGAGCATTTAGGCAAGAAAGAAGAAACATGGCATTCCAATTAGAAGGAAGAACTAAAATTATCTCTGTTCACAGATGACAGGATCTTATATGTAGAAAAGCCTAAATATTCTATAAAAAAATGATTAGAACCAATAAATGAGTTCAGAAAAGTTGTGGATACAAAATTAACATGCAAAAATCACTTGTATATGAATACATTAAAAATGAACAATTTGAAAAGGAAATTAAGAAAATTACATTTACAATAGCATCAAAAATACTTAGCAATAAAACTTACAAAATGTTGCTGAAGGAAATTAAAGAAGACACAAATAAATGGAAAGAAATCCCATGTTCATAGGTTGGAAGACTTAATGTGGTTAAAATGTCAATATTATCCAAAGCAATCTATAGATCCAACACAATCCTTATCAAAATGCCAATGTTGTTTTTTTGCAGAAATAGCAAAATCTATCCTAAAATTCGTAAGGAATCTTAAAGTATCACAAATAGCCAAAACAACTTGAAAAAGAAGAACAAAAGTTGGAGATCTTACATTTTCTGATTGCAAAACTTACTATAAAACTATAGTTATCAAAACAGTATTGTACTGGCATAAAGACAGACATATAGACCAATGGAATAGAATACATAACCAAGAAATAAACCCTTGTGTGGTTAGCCAGCATTGTCCAGCCGTTAGCTTCTTCAGGGTCTCCCCCCTTCAGTGTTTGGCTGAGGTCACATTCATCTCATGGTGTTCCTCAGCCAGTGACTGAGGTCACAGTTAGAGTCAGAGGTACAAGGCATTTTTACCTCATGTAGAATTTATCTAACAGGCCATTTTTGCTCCAGAGTTCCCTATTGGGTTAGCAGTCTTGTGGTCAGGTTATTGCTTGATGGTTCTCCTGCCCAATATTTCTCCCTCACTTTTTCTTAAGAAACATCACTCTCCAATAAAGGTTTTGCGCTCCTATCTCAATCTCTGTATTTGCTTCCAGGGGAACCTAACCAGCACAACCTCCTTAGAGGGGCCTTCCCTGCTCACTGGCAGCTCTACATAAACTACAGCCCTTGCCCCAACCCCGTCTTTTTCTCCCATCCTACAGATTTCTACTGTTGATACCTAATTATGTTGGTGTTCTTTATATCTCTTATCACAATTAAAAATAATAAATTCTTTGTGTATTATTTGTTGTTGCTTTCCCTCTAGCTGTGATACTGTAAGCTCTTAATGACAGAGGCTATTTACTTCTTGTTCAATACAGTGAAGGTAAACATAGTCAAGTGCCTGACATAAGCTAGGCTGGTCACTCAGCAATATTTGTTACAAGCATGTTGCATGAATGAATGGCATGCATGACTTTTCAAGGTCCCTCTTCCACCCTAGAGAAGAAGTATAGCTTAGTAGAAAGAACAGGGGCTTTGGAGACAGACAGACTTGTACCCAAACTCCTTTCCTATCCTTTCTTCCTGCGTTTTAGTTAGCTTTTGCTTCATAACAAACCACCCCAAAACTTGGTGACTTGAAACAACTATTTATTTAGCTAATGATTCTTAGGCTCGCTGGATGGCCATCTCAGCTGGTCTCTACTGGGCTGTCTCATGCATCTGTTGTCAGGTGGTGGCTTGTCTAGTGGCTAGATGATTTAGGATGGCCTCACTCACTTGTCTGGTCATTAGATTAGCAGGCTGTTAGTTGGGACAAGAGGAGCAATGAACCACATGTTGCTCATCTGGAAAGGTAGCCTGGATTTGTTCTCATGGCGCATGATTCAAGAGCAGCAAAAGGACAAGCCTCAGTGTGCAAGCACTTTTCAAGCTTGTCACATGTATTAATGTCTCATTGGCCAAAGCAAGCCACATGGCCAGCCAATCTGATTTAAGAGTGGAGAAATAGTCTCCATTCCTTAATGGGAAGATCTGCCAAGTGACAATGCAAGGTGTTGATGCAGGGAGAAGATTGTGGCCATTTTTACAATCTACCAGAGAGACCTTGGAAGAGTTAGCCAACTTCAGTTTTCTCTTAAATAAAATGAGAAAAATGAGTACCTATAATTCCTGAAAGTGTTACTGAAAGGCTTAAATGGGACACAGTAAGTAGAGGACCTAGTGTAGTATATGCCACACAGCAGGCACTCTATGTAGCTATGCACTGAGCTCCTAAGAATACAAATGATGTTTTTCATCTTCTCTGCATTTTTCCGGTTCTCACCATCATAGTAATTGCTCAGTAAGTGAATACATTTTGTGAGAGATTGTATTATTATTCCCAAATATCCACTGATCCCTTCCTGGTAAAATGATTGTACACTTCTGCCTACTGCCATGTAGTGCATACCTTGGAAGGAGTATAAGTCCCTGCCTTATCACTAGGCTTAGCCATGTCTCTTTAACAACAACAACAACAACAACAAAACAAAACCCCACAAAAACCAAAAACAAACAAAAGGGAGATTAAAATATGCCAGTTCTCAGCAGAAACGTTAAGAGCCATTGTTGTTTCCCACTAACTCACGCAATATCTTCCTCTGCCATGAGAATGTCAGCTCCATACAGAGACCATTCCTTCAGCCCGAGTCTTAAAATGAGAAGAAAAATGGAGCAGAGCCACAGCTGACCTGCAGCCCCTCGCATGTAACATGAATGAGAAATAAACTTGTTGTAAGCCATTGAGATTTTGGGGGCTGTTTGTTACTGCAGCATGATCTAGCTAAATCAAATACATATTTCTAGTTCTTAGTTGTGTTGGAATAATGGATGTATCCTTATAGGTACTTCAAGTAAGGAAAAATTCTGTTTAATTTAAAAATTTCTCATCTAGTTTCAAACTAGTATCACTCTGAGACTATTTATAATAATAGCTATTTAGTTATTTTCCCTTGGGTAGCTTGTCATGCAGATTTCCTAAAACGTGTGTCTTTCTCCCATTAAAAGTAGCAAGGTTTCTTGTAGCCTTGAATCTTCCTTCTTGTATGCTGTAGATCAATATCAATATTAAGTCACACAGCTGGTGTTTTGCATGTTGTTTGCTTTCCTAACAACTTTCATTTTATTAAATTTACTGTGTATTGATTCTTCACAATTACTGCACCACTGCTGAAATTACTAGAAATAATTTCTTTTGAAGCCTTATAATCCCTTTAGTTTGCAACCAATTTTGCCCTAAAAAAAGATATTCTGGGCTTGTGAGAAATTTAGAAGAGGCATAATATATTTCTACAGTTTTTTCTAAGAAAATCGAAGTCAAGATATATATAATATAGAATATGCAGACATGACGAAATGTACAAAGAGGAAAAACAAGTCTACCAGCCAGAGATACCTACTGTTAACATTTATGCTATGTCTCTCTCCAGTGCCTCTCCTAAGATACTACTGGAAAATTAATAAGCATCTTATGTATCTACTGCTCCTTCTAACTTCATATAAAACATAGGCTAAAATCAATACGGGCTTGAATATCCATCTTTGAATTTAGATGAGTACTAGTTACACCCTCTTCTAATAGAGACAACGCTCTCTCTTTTTCTCTCTCCCTCTCTCTCCCCCATTTTAGTTACTGCTCAGCCTCTACTGTAGTACTTGAGAACTCATCTTGGGAGGAGGCATCCTCGGGTACAGCCCATTTCTGGAACAATGACTTTAGAAGTCAGGGGACAAAGGCACTTTGCAAAGCTTCTCTTGAGGGCATGGACTTTCAATCTCCTTTGTGCTCTATATCCACACCTTATTTCTACTTATGGAGGTTTAAAGTATCAGTGTTTTGCTCACCCATTTCCCTTCCAGACTACAACTCTAGTAATAGGAAGTTCATTCCTACTTTTAACTAATGTATCTCAGGAACTCGCTCTCTGCTAGAGATAGTGCTGGGCCCTGGGGCGACAATGGTTAACAAGCTGCAGCTTGTCCATCCAGCTTTCAATCTAGAGATGAAACCTTAGAGCGCAGTTTTCTCTTAAATGACTGAATGACTATTTATTCTACTGCACCCTTGGCTAATCCAAAATCACCCTTTCTCTGCCATCCCTTCCATCTCCTTGCCTTAACTGAAATCTGACTCTTCCTTAGGTCAGCACTTTCTCAGCCAAGGTCATAGCCAGTCTGGAGGGTGCATTTGGCAAATCTGAAAGACATGCCTTTGGGCTGATACAGTCCGCTGGGGCACAGCTTAGGGAATGATTCTTCTAATGTATCCCTTTCACTAGATTAAATGTTGACTGTTTATGGCCTTATACCCACTGTCCTCAGGAACCAGCATTAGATTTTGTGTCTGCCTTCTTTCCACTGCTTCTTCCAGACCATTACTCCCTCACTCTCCTGCAAAAAAATCTCCTTTCCTATGGGTCATATGTTGTCCCATCTGTCTTCAGGTCCCTGTCATATGCCCACCTTGGGGTTACACTCTATCATTCAATGAAGACTTTTATGCTTAACTCAGCCTTCTCTACCAAGTGTATCATCACCTTGCATGGATGACCCTCCAAGACGCTGACTTCCTCATTTCCAATGGCCTTTCTCCACTTCTGCCACCCACGCCCACAGCCATACCCCGAATTTTGTAACCATTTGAAACTGTCCAGAATAACGAATTTAAGCATTGATAAATGTGTAATGACCTGTAATTGTGTCCTTCCCTCCTCACCAGCCCAGTCAGGCTCCAACACTGGGGAGACGAAACCTGGGAGTGGGTAGGGTGTGGGCTGAGGTCTGGGGCTTGTGCTAATGGTTGACAGCGGAGCAAAAGTGATGCTAAAAAAGCACCACTCTTTTATCACTTTATTGATGGGTCTTGGCTCTCACTGCCTTGCTTTCATGCTGCTTTCTCTAATATTTTTTCATCATGTCTTAATATCTGATATTGTTGAAGAGGTTCTATGTTTGGAGGATGTGTTCAGGGATAGCCCCCCCCATCCTGCCGTCTTTCAGCTATGCTCTTGTCCTTCCTTCCAGCCTACTGTTCAACCACCCTCACTATAGTTGTTCTTCCATCTCCTTGGCAACTCCACTCCACTGACACCCCCTCCCCTTTTTCCAATTAATCAGGCTTCTCCTCTTGGATTCTATGGTCCTTTATTTCCATCACATTCTTACCAATTATCCTAAACTCCCCTGACCCACTGGCACTTCCTCATCTCAATTTGGCAAATCCCCAACCCTGAATGAAACCAACTGTATGCTTTCTCTGTGGTTTCTGGGGAAAATTACACAATAGGCAGATTGTTGTTGGTATATAGTCACCATCACCTACCTCAGATGGGTTCTTCTTAACACACCCTAATCATCCTGCTGCATTTCTCAGTTGACTTGCTTTCTTGCAGTCCATGATGAAAGCTTCAGACCCTCTCCAGACTCTTTCAGATCTCTGACTTTCTCCCCTTCTGCCTTATTTCCAGTAGACAACTTTGACTCCTCTCCCTCAGAGAAAATCCAAGCTTTTGGACAGGACCTCATTCAATTTTCTGGTACAAAACCTGCCACCCCCCTACTTCTGTATCCGCTCTCTCAATGTTCCCCCTTGTGGCTTCAGAAGAGGCCAGTCCCTCCACGAGGGGCGTAAGATCCTCCTTATCCTCTCCAGAAGCGTGCTCTGTTATTTAATCCTTTCTCTCCTGTATATTATTTAACCTCTTTCACTCACCTGAATTGTTCCCATCCAATCTAAATATACTCAGATCTATTCCATCTAAAACCAAACAAATACGAACAGAAAATAAAAGAGATAAATAGTCTAGATCATTGTCATTTTTTAAAAAAATTAATTAATTAATTTAGTTTTGGCTGCGTTGGGTCTTCGTTGCTGTGCGTGGGCTTTTTCTAGTTGTGGCGAGGGGGGGCTACTCTTTGTTGTGGTGTGCGGGCTTCTCATTGCAGTGGCTTCTCCTGTTGCGGAGCATGGACTCCAGGCGCACAGGCTTCAGTAGTTGTGGCTCGCGGGCTCTAGAGCTCAGGCTCAGCAGTTGTGGCGCATGGGCTTAGTTGCTCGCAGCATGTGGGATCTTCCCGGACCCGGGCTCGAACCCGTGTCCCCAGCATTGGCAGGCAGTTTCTTGACCACTGCGCCACCAGGGAAGTCCCGATCGTGGTCCTTTTTAACTGCTCTCATAACTGTGCTCCTCATTTCAAAGCACACATTTTAAATTTCTTTATTTTTTATTTTTTGGCCGCGTGGTGCAGCGTGCGGGATCTTACTTCCCTGACCAGGGATCAAACCCGCGACCCCTGCATTGGAAGCATGGAGTCTTAACCATTGGACCGCCAGGGAAGTCCTAAAACATACATTTTAGTTTCAGTTATTTATTCATTACTATGGGTATTTAGCTCATGCCTGCTCCTCCACATGAGAGGTTACGCTGTGTTGATTTTTTGCTTGCCATTGTTTCCCCAGGTGCCCAGATCCACAGCTTCTAGAACAGACATTCAATCAATAGGTATTTTGTGTTGACCTCCTTCATTCATTCAACACTTAATTTTTGACCAGCTGCCAGGCACTGAATTAAGCACCAAAGATAAGAGTATAGCCCTTGCCTCAGAGAGCTCAAGTCCAGTGAGAAAAAAAGATCAAACACCTCAGTGATTTCAATATAATGCTATATGTGCTATGAAAAGACATACACAGCACAGGAGCTTCAGCCTCAGCCTGGGTGGGAGTGGGGAGTGGGAAAGGGCAGGTAGAGGCAGTTGGGAAAGTGTTCCAAGAAGAGTTGCCCATTGTATTGAGTCCTAAAAGCCAACTAGGAGGCAGTTGCCCAGTGAGAGTTGAGTAAGACAAGGAGCAGTATGTACACTGGCCCAGTGCCATGACCTTTCATTGCAATACACTTTTAGCTGCAAGCAGTTCAGCAAGTCTTCAGAGTATGTAAGAATGTGGAGGGAGCCGGGAGATGAAGAGGTTTTGAATGCCAAGGAACCACTGATGGTCTTTATACTTGGAAACACAACTGCACCTCTGAAGCTTTTGTAATGCTGCATTTGCATTAATAACTCTAGTCACACTATGGAGGATAGATCGCAGGGTGGCTAGGAGAATCTGGGGACACCCTTTGGGTTCCTGTTTCGCTTGTTCCTTTGCATCTTCGGGGCAATACCAGAGAGGTGAAGGAGGAGGGGTCAGGGCAGGGGCCCATCTAGGATGATGTACTTCCTGTTACTGCCCTGCACACTCTTATAAAGACTAACAGTCTTCGTGGAATATTTGTCCCTGCTTAATTTGTCTGTCTAAGACATGATGTTCCTGTTCCTCTGTTCTACAGAGCAGACTGAAACAGTGTTCTAAGGAAAAGCTAGGTATCTTCAAAACCGGAGTGAGATGGCCTATTTAGACACAGGGTCTACTTAAGGTCTACAAGTCTAGTTGATCTTTTTTTTCTTTATTTTTAATTGATCTTGCCCTTTAAGGGCTTGATTTTTTGTTGTTATTGTTGTTGTTGTTTTTGTTTTGTTTGTTTGCTTTTTGGTTTTTTGGCCACGGGGCTTGAGGGATCTTAGTTCCCCGACCAGGGACTGAACCCGCACCCTCGGCAGTGAAAGTGGCGTTGAGTCCTAACCACTGGACGGCCAGGGAATTCCCAAGTCTAGTTGATCTTTAACTGGTAACATTAGAATAGCTTCTCTCCAGGTCAGACAGTTAAATCTTCAGCTTGCCATCTTTCAACATTCATTAAAACCTCAGATGAGAGATAAATGATGTTCTAGGTCAAGAGATTAAAAGACCTACATTCAGTTCACCTCCTAATCCAGACTCCAAAATACATCCCTGCACTGGCCTGGGTATTTGGATTATCGATGTATTATTCTCCCCACCTCCCCAACCTCTGTTTATTTTTGTTCTGTTTGTTTGTTTGTTTTAATATTTATTATTTGGTTGCACTGGATCTTAATTGCGGCAGGAGGGCTCCTTAGTTGTGGCATGCATGTGGGATCTAGTTCCCTGACCAGGGATCGAACCTGGGCCCCCTGCACTGGGAGCATGGAGTCCTATCCGCTGTGCCACCAGGGAAATCCCTACTTTTGTTCTGTTTCGTTTTTGTTTTTTAAGTTGAATTGACCTTTGAATTGAGGACTATAAGAAACAGCTCTGTGGGAGTATTAATGCTATACTTACTCTAAGGATATTGTCAAAAATGATTTTCAAAAATAAGCAGCAACCAAAAACCCTCCGCCAAATTCATAGAAAAAGAGATCAGATTTGTGATTATCAGAGGTGAGTAGTGGAGTGGAATAGGGGTAGGGGGAATTGGAGGAAGGTAGTTGAACAAAGTTCCAGTTAAAGATAAATAAATACTAAGGATGTAATATACAATATGATGACTATAGTTAACACTGCTGTATGATATATAGGAAAGACATTAAGAAAGTAGATCTTAAGAGTTCTCAGCACAAGGAGAATTTTTTTTTCTTTTTATTTATATGAGATGATGGATGTTAGCTAGACCTACTGTGGTATCATTTCACAATATATATAAATGAAACCATCATGCTGTACACTTAAACTTATACAGTTCCTTCTAGGCAGAAGGAACGACAATTGTCAAAAGCTCAAGGCAGAAACATGCCTGATGTGTTCCAAGAAGAGCATAGAGGCCAGTGTGCTTGGGGTGGAAAAAGCAAGAAAGAGTAACAGGAGATACAGTCTTATTGGTTATCAGGTCTAGACCCATGGCTTTGCAGGACATTTTGAAGAACTTTGGCTTTTACCCTAAGATTCAGAGAAGTGGCACAATCTAACTTATGTTTTAAAGGACCATTTTGGCTGCTGGGAGCAAGGGTGTAGCTGGGATGCCAGTTAGGAAGCTGTTGCAATAATGCAAGTGAGAGTTAATAGTGGCTTGGACAGCAGTGGTATTAATGGAAGGATTGAGAAGTGGTTGGATTCTAGATATATTTCGAAGGTGGAGTCAACAGAATTTGCTGATGGTTTGGATATGCAAGAAAGTGTGGGATGTGAGCAACTGGAAAAGTATACTTGATATTAAGTTTCAAGAGGAGCAGGCTTGGGAAGGAAACTCAGGAGTTAAGTTTTGGACGTGGTAAGTGTGAAATGTCTATTGTACACAGAAGTGGAGATGCTGAATGGGTGCTGAATAGGTGATGAATATATGAGTTTAGATTCTGGGGCAAGAAAGAGCTGGCTTGGAGAGGGAGATGTGGGCATCATGATCATATTGATTGTATTTAAAACTAAGAGGCTGAATGAGATCACCAAGGGCATGAGTGCATTTGGAAAAAGGGAATGGTACAAAACCTGAGTTTTGGTTGGGGAGATGTGGAGAAATCAACAAAGGAAACCAAGGAGGTGCCAGATAAATGGGAGGGAACCAGTGGAACGGAGTATTCCAGAGACCTAGGGTACAGAGTGTTTCAAAGAGATTGATCAAATACTGCTGATAACCCGGTAAAGAGTACTGAGAGGGGACCCTTTGATTTAGCGATGTGGAGGTCAGAGGTGATCGTGATAAACGCAGTTTCAATGAAATGTAGAGGTGTGGGGAGGATTACCTTTGTGGGTACTAAAATCATGAAGAATTATCATTGGATGAGAGTGGGGAGGGGAACAGTGAACCAGGAACTAAAATCTTGAAGAAATAAGAGTGTATTAATCAGGGTAAAACACGGCTGTTATAACAGTGAAGTGGCTTAAACAATAAAAAAGTTTGTTTTTCTCATTTAATAGTCCCGATGTGAAACGTCTAGGCTGGTGGGGTATCTCTGATGTCCGGGGTCATCTAGGGATACAGGTTGCTTACAAGCAGTTGCTCTGTCAGGTTCTAGAGCATCATCATGGTCAAAGAGAAGAGCATTGAGTGGTCTGCTGAGATGTCTTCTGTTTACCATTTACCATCTTCATGGCGGCAATTTCTGTGATGTATCAATATTTTATTCCCTTTGGAGGAAATCTCCCAGACTTCAAGCCCACTCATGGGCCAGTTTCTGCAGTTCCCTATCCTGTCTAATATGTGAAGATTCCTGTTAAATTCAGCACGAGGTGTGGATTGGCGATGTGGATCAACAGAGGACAGGCTACAGACATATTAAGGAGGAAAAAGAGAAGCAGATCTTTGTTCCAGGGTAGAGCAGAGAGGAAATGTGGTATTGTGGGAAAAATTCTGCACTTGGAGTCAGAAAGTCTAGATCTGAATGCTAACTCCATCACTTACTAGCTAAGATGACAAGTTGTCATTTCTGTTAACTCAAAGGATGTTTCCCTATATGTGTGAAAAACAATACCACCTTCACTTAACACCTCAAGAGGGCCTTGTGATGGCCAAATGAGGTAAGGCATGAGAAATTATGTTGCAAGTTGCTACATTAACACAAATTCTTATTTTGTCATTATCATTTATGGCTTGACTAGTTTATTTTCTTCTGCAGCCGTTAAGTCTAGCAGATCCATGAGGCCAAAACTATTTTCTTAATAATACAAAGATTTTTTTGGTTTGTTTTTACCTTGTGCTGATATCTGCACTGTTGATCAAAAGCTACGGTGGTTAAAACTTTTAGAACTTAGTAAGAATCAAGGTTGTGGCACAAAACCATAACGATAGTCATTAGTCATTTAATTCTTCACCATGACACACATGTTATTATTAAAAAAAGAAAGCACAAGCCTTGAGAACATCCTTGATGAAGCAGTAAAAACTATTAATTTTGTTAAAACTCAACCCACGAGTACATGTCTTTTTAAAATTCTGTGTGATGAAATGGGATGTGTTCATGAAGTGCTTTTTGCTGCAATGGGCGAATGATGGTTGTCTTGAGGAAAAGCAGTTGTGGGAATGGGGCTGTGAGCTGAACTAGCTGCTTTTTTTTGTGGCTCATCAGTTTTACTTCAAGGAAGGAGTGATAGACAAACAGCGATTTTCAGATTTGGGTATTTAGTACATATTGTCTAAAAAATGAATGAAGTGAACCTGTCACTTCAAGGTAAACAACTGATACTCTTTGTTGTTAAAATTCTACAATTCAAGCTTTCAAATCAGAATTTTGGAAAACTTCTTATCTGCCACCCTGAGCTGGACAGCTTCCCAATATTTAAAGGCTTTTCTGATGAAATAAGTGGTGATATTAACAAATGTCATTGTAAAAATATTTCACAATGAATATGTCAATATTTGCAAACGCTGTATAACTCAGTGAACAAATACTTTTTCAAATGATCAATACATACAGGTACAAAGTCACTCATGGGTAAAGATTCATTCAACATTTACAATAGATCAGTGGATTTCAAAATGACAGGCTGAAAAGTTTGTTGATGTAGTTTCAGATTCTACGTTGCAGCACATCTTTAAGAAACTACCACTTGTTGAGTACAGTGTCAAAGACAAATATCCATAATTATCTGAAAAGGCTAGTAAAATACTCCCCTCTTACCCAACTACATACCGGTACATATTTTCTTCATACACTTCAACCAAAACACATATTGCAGCAGACTGAATGCAGAAACAGATAGGAGAATCTTGCTGTTTCATGTCTTCTATTAAGCCAGACATTAAAGAGATTTGCAAAAAATGTAAATGCCACTCTTCTCACTAATGTTTTTTGTTTTGGAAATAATTATTTTTCACAAAAAAGTACGCTATTTATGTTAACATGCAAAAGGTCATTATAGTTATTTTTAAAGTAAATCTAAATTTTCTCAGTTAAATTAAAATTAAGATGGTAAACATTGATAGATATAACCACATCAACAAAAACTCTTTGGGATCCTCAACAACTTTAAGGGTGTAAAAGCATTCTGAGACCAAAAAGTTTGAGAATTGCTGGTTTAGTCTGTTTGCATAGCTAGCCTAGATTCTTATAATGATTGTAAACTTACCTCCCTTTGAATTCTTAATCCTTATCAGGACTGGAGCCAAGGAGTTATGGCTCACACCAGCTGGCACTGTTGCTATTCATAATGGAGTGGACATTGGAGGCTTTCCCTTCACTTCTGTATCCTTCACTTAGGGTGCAATGGGCCGAAGAGTACAACAGCCCTTGACCATGGCCAGTAGCCAAAGGGAAGCCATTCTTCCTGTTAATGAGATGGATTTCAAATTTTAAAACCGGCTGGAACTGTCTTATGGAGCGATTTTAGATAAGCTTTCCTAAACAAAGAAATAATTTAAAGGCTCATTTAGAATAGGATTTAGGTACAAATTTTTTTTTTTTTAAAGAAATTCACGTTCTTTTATTTATTTATTTATTTATTTATGACTGTGTTGAGTCTTCGTTTCTGTGCGAGGGCTTTCTCTAGTTGCGGCAAGTGGGGGCCACTCTTCATCGCGGTGCGCGGGCCTCTCACCATCGCGGCCTCTCTTGTTGCGGAGCACAGGCTCCAGACGCGCAGGCTCAGTAATTGTGGCTCACGGGCCCAGTTGCTCCGCGGTACGTGGGATCCTCCCAGACCAGGGCTCAAACCCGTGTCCCCTGCATTGGCAGGCAGATTCTCAACCACTGCGCCACCAGGGAAGCCCTAGGTACAATTTTGATATCCCACACTCCAGTGAGAATTAAGTAAGCCTCTTTTGTCCGTTTTTCAATTGAGTTGTTTGTCTTCTTTTTCCTTTCAGTGCACTAATTATACAAATGTGTTAGAGTTCTACCGGTCAATCTACAATAATTAAAATTAAATTTAAGGTCTGAATGAATTTATTTTCAAATGCCTGCTCACATCAACTGATGAGTATTATTTCATTTATCAAGTTAGATACAACCTCAGAAAGGTAACACAGAAGATGCAACAATTAATTCAGGTATATACTAGCTTCTATAGATTTGTCATAGAAATGATACTTCTGTTTCATTTGATGCATAAATTCTATGAACAATTCCTGACCAATATATAGGATGGCTGCAAACCATTTCTTAACAATTTTTCCCAATGCTTGGATCACACTTTGAAACACTTTGGTTATAATGCACTTACCCAAGGCCTTGCAATGCCATGATGAAATGTTCTACTATTTATCAGAATAAGCTTTATAAAATTCTTGCTCAGATAATAAAAAGACAAGAAATTAAAATGACAAGTTTCCTTTACCAGTTAATTTCAAGATAAAATTCTTAAACTCAAAATTGATATTTACATTCAAATCAACAATCTGAAAATTATCCACGTGCCTGGCTAACCTGCTGTCTAATTTTAGATTAATTTCATTAATTAGGTCATTGACTTATTCAGTGAACATTTATTGAATGTCCAAAATATGTAATTGACTCATAAAGGTCCTATGGTAATGAAAAAGACAAAACCCTTGTGCTTATGTTCTATATTCTAAGCATAATCATGTAATTCCTAAGTGGTTTATTTATTTGGAAACTTAGGACCTACAAATAAGAGTAATGATAACAGGGACTTCCCTGGTGGTCCAGTGGTTAAGACTCGGAGCTCCCACTGCAGGGGGCACGGGTTCGATCCCCGGTAAGGGAATTAAGATCCCGCATACTGCACGGTGTGGCCCAAAAAAATAATAATAGTAATGACAACAATAATAAGTAATATATTTTGAGAGCTATGTGCCAAGCACTGTTATAAATGCTAAATATTTATGAACTTATTTGACCCTCATGACAGTCCTCTGAAGTAGGTACTCAGCAGTCATCCTCAGCTTGTCAATGAAGACACTGAGGCACAGAGAAGTTAATCTGTCCAGCATCACATGGATTTTTTTTTTTTTAACATCTTTATTGGCATCACATGGATTTTAATGGTAGAGCTGACACTGTAGCCCAGGTTGTCTGGCTTTGTAGTCCATGCTCTTCACTACTACATTGCTCTGCTTGGATGGGCACTAACTGAATGAATAAATGAATGAATGAGTATCTAGTTTAGCCCTGGTACATAGCCAAGAATTGCATACCTAAACCTGGCCAGCAATCTTGCAAATGTATACCTCAACTAATAAGGGCCTCAGGCCTGTCGTAGCGACTAGCACCATGGCCAGAGGATGGACAGTATGCTCTACTTTCAGTTGGCACTGTCACGTTTGCACAGGAAAGAGAACTCATTTCCTGTATTCAATACCTATCTCCACTTAGGTGTGCCATTCTCCTTGGACAATGTCTCTCAGGAGTGGGGCATTTTTTTCTCTGCCAGATCACAGGGCAGGCTGGTCAGGAAAAAGAATGATCATTTGTAACATGTAATACTTTGGTGTAGCTTTTCCGAATTTGTTAAAGAAACAAAGGAGAGCTAGCAGGGGTTTGGAAAGCCTTGGATTTGAGGAAACAACTTTAGTTTGTCCTGTGTTGGTTGTTGGGGGAATAAGGGATAATTTATGGTGGTTTACAGAATGGGAGCACTTTAGTACCAGAAGGGACCCCAGAGGATACCTAGTCCATTCTCTCATGTTACACATAAGAATCTGAAGCATAAGGTGGTTACTTGACTGCCCCAAGGTTACACTGCTAGGTAATGGGAAAAATCTGTTACCATTGCCAGATCTCCCCTCCCCTGCATCTTAAAAAATTACTTTTTGCTCTTTGGAGTCCTAGGACAACTTAACAGAAGACAAAGATCACTATGGCAGACACTCCCTCGGAAGATTTTATTTTCCTACACTCAAAGAACCACATGAGAAACAGCCATTCTAGGGAGCTAAGCTGGTTTCAAAAGTGTACATTTTTGACAAAGACATTCAGCTCGCAAGGAAATTCTTCTCCCAACACATCACTGCACACTGTTCTAGTTTCAGCCTCTTCCTAACATCACACCCTCATTGTATCAGGGCGGGGGATGGAGGAAAGACAAATACTCTTCTTGCTGTGACTTCTGCCGTTTACCCTGTGTGTGTGTGTGTGTGTGTGTGTGTGTGTGTGTGTGTGTGTGTTGGGCAGGGGCTGGAGAGGAGGGAGACTGGATTCCCTTTTTATCTTCTTGGGCATTTTTGGTATTGTATGCTCTTTCCCACTAACTCACATTTCTAGTGAGTTTTACTAGTTTTTACTAGTCATCTTGCTCCTTGGGTTTCTCTATTAGGTGAAACCTCAAGTTAAATTGCTCTTAATACTGCGTAGGGGAAGGGCAAAGAACACTCAAGACAATGGGAGTAGAGTTATTTATAAGAGGCAGCTCTACTTAATAACTAAACACAGAGAAACATAGCATTGTTTAATCCTGTAGTATCCTGGTACCAGTCTTCTCCTATTTGGGGGGAGAAAATAAAATATAGTCCATTTTTCAATAGAGACCATCCTACCAGAAATAGATCTGCATTCCAGAACTATTAACTTTGTATTTTTTCATGTTCCTTCACAATTTGGGCTAACATTTGTTGAGCACTTATTCCAGCCACTATTTCAAGTACTTTTATCCAATTTAACTCATTTCATTTACATGATGACTTTAGGGCTGGTATTGATGTACATCTATTTTTTTTCACTATTATGTGTGTATGTGTGTGTGTGTGTGTATTTTTTTGGCCACGAGGCATGTGGGATCTCAGTTCCCAGACCAGGGATTGAAACTGCACCCCCTGCATTGGAAGTGTGGAGTCTTAACCACTGGACCGCCAGAGTAGTCCCTGTACATCTATTTTAAAGGTAGAGAAACTGAGGCATGAAAAGTTGAAGAAACTTTCCCAAAGTCATAGAGCAAGTGGTAAAGCCAGGATTTGTGTCCAGGCAGTCTAGCTCTATATTCCACACTATTATCCACATGCTAGATGCATGCATAATTGTGTCCTCTTCATTGTATCACACGTGTGTGATTAGTGCACTCACAAAAGGTACATGTTCTGATGACAAATTGAAATTATCATGGAGTAATCACAGTTCAGGTAGACAAAAATGGAGTTGGGCGGCCATTGAGGATCTGGTCTCAGATACATCTCTGCATCAAGGAAAACCTGAACTTTCTTTGAACTGTACCAGACCTAAGGACACCACCAGCTGTATTCAGAATAACGCCTGACAGCTGCAAACTTACGGTCTCGAGGTCTTCCCTTGTAACTATGCCACTATTTTGGACCCCAACCAATAGTTACTTAACAAGCACCCTTACTTCTTGCCATCTCCAATTATAACTGTTGATACACAATTCATGTATCTAATTGTAACCTTGCGTTTTTTTGCCTCCCCCATTTTGTAGTCCTGTGGGACACAGTTCAAGAGCTTCTTGAATCTGTGTCTCCTGGGCTGCAGTCTTAACAAACCCCAAATAAACACCTTTTTATTTCAATCAGATCTCTTTCTAAAATTTTGGTTAACAGTACTAGAAAACAAAGATATGACTGATACCTATTATTATTACTGTTATTATTATTATTATTTTGGTCCTACTAGTCCATGAAACTTTTACATTTGATCACTTAATTTTTGTCTTTTGAGATAATTTCAAATTTACAGAAAAGTTGCCAGGATAGTACAAAGAGTGTTTCCATTCTGAACCACCTGAGCAAAAGAAAGCTACAGGCATGATTCCCCACCACCCCCAAATACTTCAGTGCAGATTTCCACAAATAAGGACATTCCCTTACCCAGCTGCAGCTACTATGGGCTGAATTGTGTCGCCTCTCCAACCCATTCTCACCCAATTCAAATTTTGAAGTCCCAACCCCCAGCACTCCAGAATGGAATTTGGAGATAAGATTTCTTTTTTTTTTTTTTATTATTGGGGTATAGTTGTTTTACAATGTTGTGTTAGTTTCTACTGCACAGTGGAGTTCCCTGTGCTATACAGCAGGTTCTCATTAGTTATCTATTTTATACATATTAGTGTATATATGTCAATCCCAATCTCCCAATTCATCCCACACTCCCCCTTCCCCCTTGGTGTCCATACGTTTGTTCTCTACATCTGTGTCTCTATTTCTGCCTTGCAAACTGGTTCATGGAGATAAGATCTTTAAAGAGATGATTAAGTTAAAACGAGACCTTTAGGATGGGACCTTTAGGGGGATCCAATATGACTGGTGTCCTTATAAGAAGAGGAAGAGACACCAAGGCCATATATGCACTGAGGGACAACCATGTGAGGACAGAACAGCAAGAAGGTGGCCAATTACAAGACAAGGAGAGAGGCCTGGAACAGACTCCTGTTATGGTCCTCGGGGAAAACCAACTCTGCTGGCACCTTGATCTTGGACTTATAGCCTCCAGAACTATGAGAAAATAAATTTCTGTTCTTGAAGACACACAGAGTTTTCCAGTCTGTTTTCAGTCTGTGATATTTTGTTACAGCAGCCCTATCAAACTAATACACCAGCAAGGTGAACAAAATCAGGAAATTAACACTGATATATTTTTATCATCCAATTCCCACACTCTATTTAAGTTTCCTCAATTGTCCCAATCCTGTCCTTCATAGCAAAAGTATCTGATGCAGTTATCATTTCTCCAGTCTCCTTCAGTCAGAACTGTTTCTCAGTCTTTCCTTGACTTTCATCTCTTTTGCAGATAATAGCTGGTCATTTTGCAGACCATCCCCTGATCTGGATCTGTCTGATGTTTCCTCGTGACTAGATTCAGGCTAAGAACTTTTGACAGGAATATCACAGGAATGATGCCATGCTCTTCCCATTGAATCCTATCAAGTGGCACATGTTTGCCTCTTATCCTAATATTGGTAATGCTAACCTTGATCAATTCATTAAAGTGGTGTCCCCTAGGTCTCCCCGCTGCAGTTACTTTCCCTACTTTGCATTCAATGAGTAGTTTGTGGGGAGATACACTGAGACCAGAAAAACATCTCACTCCCCATTAAACCACCCACTAGTTTCAGTATCTAATGATGCTTCCTGTCCTGATTAATTATTTCTCCCATGGTTGCCAAATTCCACCATTTCTTCTACATCTATTTGTTGGTATCCTGCTATAAGGAAAAATTTACTCCCCCCCCCCATTTGTTTATTCAAGTATTAAATTATATAATTATGGGCTCATGGATTTCTATTTTATTCATGGGTTATAATCCAATACTAACCTTTTCAATTTACTTTTTTAAAAAAAATTAATTAATTTATTTATATTTATTTTTGGCTGTGTTGTGTCCTCGTTTCTGTGCGAGGGCCTTCTCCAGTTGCGGCGAGCGGGGGCCACTCTTCATCGCGGTGCGCGGGCCTCTCACTGTCGCAGCCTCTCCCGTTGCGGAGCACAGGCTGCAGACGCGCAGGCTCAGTAGTTGTGGCTCACGGGCTTAGTTGCTCCACGGCATGTGGGATCCTCCCAGACCAGGGCTCGAACCTGTGTCCCCTGCATTGGCAGGCAGATTCTCAACCACTGCGCCACCAGGGAAGCCCAATAGTTCCTTTTTATTGCTGAGTTGTATTTCATAGTATAAATGTTACACAGTTTGTTTAGCCATTCATTCATTGAATGACATCTGGATTGTTTCCAGTTTTTGGCTATTATAAATAATGCTGCTATAAACATTCATGTACAGACTTTTGTGTGAACTGTGTTGAATAAGAGTGGTGAGAGTGAACATCCTTGCCTCATTCCCAATCTTAGGGGGAAAGCAGTCAGTCTTTCACCATTAATTACAATGTTAACTGTAGGTGTTTTGCAGATGCTCTTTAACAAAGTCGAGGAAGCTTCCTATACTTCCGTTTATCTGAGTTTTTATCATAAAGCAGTCTTGAAGTTGTAAAATGCTTTTTTTTTTCTGCTTTGATTGATATGATCAGTGAGTTTTCTTCTTTATTCTACTAATATGGTGGATTACTTATTTTCAAATATTGAAACAGTCTTGCATCCCTGGAATAAATCCCACTTGGTCATGGTGTATAATTTTTTTTTATGTTGCTGAATTGTACTTGTTAATATTTTGTTACGAATTTTTGCATCTATTCATAAAAGATATTGGTCTGTATTCTTTTTTGTGTGTGTTCTATATTTTTCTGGTTCTGGTATCAGGGTAACACTAGATTCATAACATGAATTGAGAAGTGTTTTCTCCTCTTCAGTCTCTGGAAGAGATTGTATAGAATTGGTGTTAATTCTTGTTTAAACATCTGATAGAATTCTTCAGTGAAACCACTTGGACTTGGATTTTTTTTGAATTTTAAAATTACAATTTCCCTTATAGTTATAGGATTTATTCAAATTATTTTTTTCATACTGGATGAGTTGTGATAATTTGTGCCCTTTGAGAAATTGGTCCATTTCATCAAAATTGTCAAATTTATGTGTGTGTGGTATTATTTGTGATATTCCCTTATTATCCTTTTGACATCTGTAGGGTCTGTAAATGATACTCCCTGCTACATTGCTCACACTGTTAATTTATGTCTTCTCTTGTTTTTTTCTTAGTCTTGTTAGAGTTTTATTAATTTTATTGATCTTTTCAAAGAATCAGCTCCCTGTTTCACTGATTTTCTCTACTGTTTTACTTTTTTCGATTTCATTTATTCGTGCTCTCATCTTTAGTATTTTCTTCCATCTGCTTGCTTTGGGTTTACTTTTCTTTTCTAGGTTCTTGTGGTGGGAGCTTAGATTATTCAACTGAGAATTTTATTCTTTTCTAAGGCAAGCATTTGTGTTATACATTTCCCCGTCAGCTCTGCTTTGGCTGTGTCCCACAAATTTTGATATGTTGTATTTTCACTGTCATTACTTCAATGTATTTTTTTAAAAAATTCTCTTGGGACTTTCTCTTTGATCTGTGGATCATTTAAAAGTGTGTTGCTTAGTTTCCAAGTGTTTGGAGATTCTTTTGTTATCCTTCTGTTAGTGATTTCTAGTTTGAGTCCACTGTGACCAGAAAACATACTCTGTATGATTTCAATTCCTTTAAACTTGCTGAGATTTGTTTTATGGCCTAGGATATGATCTATCTTGGTACACACTTGAAATGAATGTGTATTTTGTTGTTGTTGGGTGGAGTGCTGTATAAATGTCTACTGAGATCTGTTGGTTGAGAATGTTGTTGAGTTCTTCCATATCCTTGCTGGTTTTCTGTATAGTTGTTCTAGCAATTATTAAGAGAGGGGCATTGAAGTCTCCAACTATAATTGTTGATTTGTCTATTTCTCCTTTCACTTCTGTGTTTTTGCTTCACATATTTTGCACTCTGTTGTTTGGTGCCTATACATTTAGGATTCCTATGACTTGGTGGACTAATTCTTTTATAATATATAATGTCCCTCTTTTTCTCTGGAATTTTCTTTCATCTAAAGTACTTTACCTGATATTAATATAGTCACTCCTGCTTTCCTTTGATTAATATTTGCATGACATATTTTTTATCCTTTTACTTTCAATTTGCCTACATTGTCATATATGAAGTGTTTCTCAAAGACAGCATATAGTTGAGTTGTATTTTAAGCAACCCTGTCAATATCTGTATTTTAATTGGTGCATTTAGACCATTTACATTTAATGTAATTATTGATATGTTAGGACTTAAGGCTGCCATTTTATTTTTTGTTTTCTGTTTGTTCTCTGTTATTTGTTTCTGTTTTCCTTTTCCCGTCTTCCTGAAGGTTACTTGAATACCTTTTTAGAATTCTATTTTTATTTACTTATACAGTTTTTGTGTCTCTTTTTATAGCTTTTTTAGTGGTTGCTCTAGGTATTACATTATACATACTTCACTTACCATAGAATACTGGTGTTTTTTCAGGTGTGTGAAGTATAGAAAATTTACCTCCATTTATGTCCCTTTACTGTCATTTGTTTATAGTATATAATTGTCTTAAACATTTTCTCTGCATACATTTTGAACCATATCTGACAGTGTTATCATTTTTGCTTCAACTATCAAACATAATTTAGAAAACTCAAGAGGAAAAAGAACACCTATTGTATTAATCATATTTTTGCTTGCCATGTTCTTTTTCCTTACTGATGTTCCAAGGTTTCTTCTTTGATCCTTTCCCTTCTGTTTAGAGAACTCCCTTTATACCTTCTTTTAGGTCTTAAGTTCTCTGGTGACAAATTCTCTTAGTTTTCATTCATTCGAAAATGTCTTGATTTCCTCTTTGTTCCTGAAGGATATTTTTACTAGGTATAGGATTCTGGGTTGACAATCCTTTTCTTTCAGCACTTGGGGAATATTGTGCTATTTCCTTCTGGCCTCAGAGATCACTGATGAGAAATCTGCTATGATTTGAATTGTTTTCCCCCCCTCAGGTAAGAATCATTTTTCTCTGGCTGCTGTCAAGATTTTTCTTTGTTTTAGTTTTCCTAAGTTTAATTATGATGTGTCTTGTGTGGAACTCTTTGGGTTTGTCCTGTTTAGAGTCTGCTCAACTTCTTCAATCTATAGGTTTATGTTTCTTGCCAAATTTGGGAAGTTTTCAGCCATTATTTCTTGGAGTACTTTTTCAGCCCTGTCCTCTTTCTTCTCTCCTTCTGAATTCTGATGTCATAAATATTCAGTCTTTTGAGTCCCTGGACATTTTGTATTATGTTATGAGATTCTGCATTTTATTTAAACTTTTTTTTTTTTTTTGACACTGCTTTGTCAGGGAAAAGGGGGAGTGCTGCCTAGATACTGCCAGGTAGAGGTAGAAGACCAGGTTCTCCTCTTGGCCTTCATTGACCCCCAAGGTGGGGAGATCCTTATTACTGCTGAATGGGAATGGGAGTTCTGGTTTCCACTGACACCACAGCGGAGGTCGTTTTGTTACCACTCCTCAATGATGAAAGTACTGACTCTCCATTAGGCTTCTTCTTTCACCACCCCAGTGGGGAAGGGGAGAAGTATTTCATTACTTCTGGGTTGGGGCTGAAGTCCAGGTTCCCTGTATGGTCTCTACTAACACTGAGGGATGGGGGGGACTCAATGTCAGTCAGTGGAAATAAGGTTCTCAGTGTCTTTCTCTGACACACCACCCTTAGTGGGGTGCTGGAGTAACTAGCTACACTCTTGCAAGGATGAAATTCTTGATGCCCCACTCAGACTTTGTTGGCATTGGTGGAAGCGGGGCCACAGTTTTACTTGTGGTGTTTGGCCAGAGTAGAATGTTGTTGTCTGAAAACTTTCTATCTTGTTAGGCTGTACATTTCCTAGTCTTTTAGCTACAGCCAGCTGGCTTGGATGGGAGTGCTTTTTTCTGGTCTGCACCCAATGGCAGTTCTGGCTTGCTAGCTTCTTTAGCCCCAATTTGAGATATATAGGGCAGAAAGGAAAACCCAGGGAACTCACCACCATGCTGTTCCTTGGTTCCAGAGGTCCCTAGCTGGTTTGTCTTCTTCTCGCCTCCTATCAGAGTCTTGTTATGATTGTTTTATATATAATGTCTACAGTTTTTAGTTGTACTAAGTGGGAAGAATAGGAAAAGTACATCTGCTCCATGTTCCCCACTATTACTTATTTTGTTATTGAAACTGTCTCATAACTGGCCACTGGGAGACCCTTCAAATTGGCTTCTGCATATTTCTGATGCATTTCCATCATTCTTTGAACACATCCTAACTTTTTGGGCTAACAAAATATTCCAGGCTCATCTTGTACTTTCCCTGCCCAATCCTGTAAGCAGCCATTTCTCTAAGAAGCTCTAGTACCTTTTAGTGGAGGAGGGTAGTTATATATGGGCACTAGATGTGCTTATTTTTATTGGGGGTTGCTGCTCCCAGGCCTTCTCAGTGGACAGAGCACACACACATATTAATATCTGTGATGGTTCATTTTATGTGTCCACTTGACTGGGCCATGGTGCCCAGATATTTGGTCAAACATTATTCTACATGTGTCTATGAGAGTGTTTTTGTAAGAGATTTACATTTAAATCAGTGGACTTTGAGTAAAGCAGATTGTCCTCCATTGTGTGGGTGGGCCTTACCCAATCATCCGAAGGCCTGACTAGAACAAGAGACTCACCTCTCCCAAGAAAGAGTAAATTCTCCAGCCTGATGGACTTTGGACTTGAATGAAACATTAGCTCTTCCCTGTGTCTCCTGCCTGATGACCTTTGGACTTGAACCACAACATCAGCTCTTCCTTGGGTTTCCTGCCTGATGACTCACCTTGTAGACTTTGGATTTGCCAGCTTTCATTACTGAATGAGCTAATTTACCAAAATGAATCTCTCTCTATATATATTCATATCCTATTGCTTCTGTTTCTCTGGAGAATCCTAATATAATATGTATATTTATTTATATATCTATATCTATATATTGAAAACCATGAGTTTACACTAATACTTAATTCCAATTGAGAGGAAATTCTTTCTTGCTATGCTTTAAGTTCCTTCTTTGATCGAGAGAAAGCTGGCTCCCACTATTCTTAATATAGCCACTTATTTGCTCAATTTCCTCTTACAACAAGTTTTTGAGAGATGGTAGAATATATTTTGTTAATTTTCCAACAGGCAGAAGTGAAGTGTCTTGAGGATAGAGTCACTTCCCTTTCTAATTCTCATAAGGGACTGTATAGACTTGGGGTGGTGCTGGTCCTGCCTCAAGGGAGATGTTCTAGGAGAGCAGCTGGGAAGCTGCCAGGGCTGCTAGGGGCACAGCACACGTCATTGGGGGGTTTAAAAGCTAAGTCATGAAAACTGGCAATATTGATTACAGCTTATATTTGTCTAAAATTTAAGGAGCTTTCACATACTTATATTAGTTGTTCCTATCTGCATTTACCTTACATACTTTGTAACTTATATGGCAAAAAGTACTTTGCAGATGTGATTAAACTAGGATTTTGAGATGAGGAGATCATTCTGGATTATGGTTGGCCCTAAATGTACATGTATCTTTATAAGAAAAAAGCAGAAGGAGATTTGACACAGATAGAAGAGAAGGAGGCAGAGGTTGAAGTAATGTGGCTACAGGCTAAGGAGTGCCAGTATCCACCAGAAGCTGGAAAAGTCAAGGAACAGATTTTCCCCTAAATCTTCCAGCTGGAGCATGTCCCTGCTGACACCTTCAATATGGCCCAATGATAAGGATTTTGGACTTCTGGTTTCAGAACTGAGGATAGATTTCTGTTGTTTTAAAGCCACCAAGTTTGTGGCAATTTGTTACAGCAGCTATTGGAAATGAATACACCCACGTTTACAAATGTAGAACCTGAAACTCAGAGAGAGTAAACAACTTGTTTAAGACCATACTGCTGGCAGGTGGCCGAACTGGAATTCAAGTCCAGGTCTATTGACTTTAAATCCAATGCTCATCCATCGTGGCTGCCTCCTCCCTTACTGAGCCCCTTCCCTCAGTGAGACGGAGAGGATCACAGAAAGAGCAAGACAGAAGTGGTTGTCATCTCTGCGTGCTTATTAGAAACATTAGGGGAACTTTTACAAAATACCACTCTAGGACCCACCCTGGACGACTGAATTAGACTCTTTGGTGGTGGGGCCCAAGGAAAGGTATTTTTAAAAGCTCTCCACGTGATGCTAGGGGGCAGCCAAGGTTGAGAACCAGTGGTGCAGTGATTCCAAGTTCATTCCATATATTCATGTTTATGAAAATATTTGTATATTTTTCTACATTTGAATTTGAATTCTATTATTAACTGTTATTACATCAAGTGCCAGAAACTTAACCTTTGTTAAATTAGGATCTCTCTCTCTCCTTCCTCTTTAGATCCAGGAGATACATGCAGGACAGATCAGCAGGGAACATCTAGTCCTTGGCATATACTTAACAAAGCTGGCATATATTGATTCACCCTCTTCTTGAATGCTCTGGATCATTTCTCCTTACAGGTCTATCCTTTCTTGTTCTGGCCTGCTTGCTCTCCAGGCTTGTCGACATAACTCTCAAGGGTTCAGAAAGCCCTTGTAGACTTTCGCAAATCCTGAGAATATTATTCAGCTCCATCTGCAGCGGTGCACCAGCCTGCCAGAGGTTTCCACCCCGTGCCATCCCTGTACTCAAGGGATTTTGGGTCTCCCTCCAGTGCTCCTTGTATTAGATTCCTGAATCTCTTTGGGGGTGGAATTGCCTTTTGTCCTGGAGACAATGGCTTTGGCAAGTACACAGCAAGGGGACCTTCCTCAAGGAACCGCCAGAGAGTGTCTTGCTTCCCTTCTACTCTCCTGCCCATTGTCTCAAGAGGCAAGGTAATTCCAATTCTATTTCTGAGGCATAAACTTTCCTTGAGTCCTACTGGACTTTGACTTAAAGTTCAGTCTCCTGCAATTCAAAGCTCTTGAACTTGCAATTCAAAACCTGTCCTCTGCTGGTCTGCACTATCATTTTTTTCTTTAGGTGATGAATACTTTTATCTAAATGGTGTGAAAGGTGAAGGATTAAAGAAAAGAAGAAGATTTGAGTCTCAATTGTTATCTCAAATTCTCATCTTGCCACCCAGAATTGGGTTCAAATATTGTGCTGCAACAGTCAAGTAAAAGCTGTGACACTGGGCAAGTTACTTACTGTTTCTGAGCCTCAGTTTTCCTTTATGTAAAATGCAGGATTTGTTGTGAGGATTAATATGCAAATGTATGTTTCTCTCTCTGTTGCCACAGCCATTCAAGGGTGGGCTAGATGAGGTTTCTCCTTCTCCCATTTCTGAGGCTTCAAGAGAACTAAGAGAAATCTTGTATAAACATCCAGCTGTCCCATGTTGTGTTACTGATCTTCCTTCACCCCCAAACTTTAGTTCAAGAGACTGTATACATCTGGTTTCTTTCTCTTGCAGAGGTTGGATGTGTAAAATGGAGTAAGATGAAAACCAGAGAATTCTGAAAATGTCTCACGGCAAAATAAAGGATAGGGTATAAAAAGAAAAAAGAAAGAAAATGTATGTAAGAATCTGGCACTAAAAACTAAGTGTTCAGTAGACGGCTATTATTCATCTTAGCCCTCAGAAGTTTGGGGTAAGCAGATATGTTGCAAGTTGTTTCTACAGCACTTTGTAATTCTATTAATGCTATAGTTAACAATAGGACAGTTTAGCTAAGGCTTTGCTCTGGGCGTTGAAATGTAGAGGGTGTAAACCTGTAATGTTTTTAAAAAACTGTGAAAAATTTAATTTAAAAATTAAATTTCCCTCAGGAAATTTCTTTTGCCTTTTTTCCTGCATACCATCCTACCATTAATCACCTAGTAAAAGGAAGAGATAGACAAAGGGGGAGACTAAAGGTTAAGGATAGGAATGCCATTGTACCTGAAGAACAATTCTTCCTTTCCCCTCTTCCTCAAGGATTCTCCCTCCTACCTCTCCCAACTTAAAAAAAAAAGCACACCAAGACCTCAGCGTCTATTTTCCTTAATCACTTTCTGCTATCCTTTACTGCTCATTACTAGTTTCTAAGATCCTTGTAGATAAGGACTGCACAAGTTTTTGCTGTGCAAAAAGTAGTTTCTTGATAAAATGATTTCATTTTTTAAGGCTGGTTGTGTAGTGGTGAAGCACTTAGCAGGTACGACTCCCAGCATCATTTTACCTACCTATCTAGAGGTACAGAGCTCTGAGCACAGCCAAGAAATGCTGTGGGACGAGTTTGCTCCCACCTCCTTGCCTACGCTTCCAAAGGAGCTGGGGCCCATGGGACCTGCATGTGCTCTTTCTCAGTCCTGCTGCTATTCCCTACTTCTGCTGCCGCTGTTCTTGTTTTTGAGCCAGTATTGCAGAGGGCATGGCAGTGGAGATGTTTCCTTTAATGAATCACCTATGACCGACTTGAAGCTTGTGAAGCAAAGTTAACCCAGTCAGGATCCTAGCCGGGCGATCGCATTACATCTTATTTTAGTATGCTGACTTATTCTGGGTTTACCCAGGTGCCCTTTAAATAACTGGCCTTGGACTCAGACGGTTGGTGGCACTTGGTAGCTCAACTACTGACAATTAAAAAGAGCTGGCTTGAAAATAAGTATAAGCTCTATTCGTATCTGATGGGATAGCTGTTCCTAACAGAAACTGGTAGGTCTCAATGCTGCGTTTTGGGACACTATCCAGATTTTATTTGATTGGTTAGATTGGGCAGTAGAAAGGTGGAGCAAGAGACATCTGAACTGCTAATGTCTGTTCCCCCTCTTCCTGTTTCTAACTGCACAAAATATCAATTAGTGATGAAAGGAGCCTTGAGGTCAGTCCCCGCATGAGTGTCAATGAAACAATAAAGTCTTTAAGAAAGTCCTACCTTTAAGAACTTAAGAGATTTGGGTGGGGGGGAAGGGGGGATGCAAAAAGCTCCTTTCCTTTCCCTAATTCAATAGGCTGCTTGTTTTAGATTCACTTTTTCTTTGCACAGTGCTGTTCTGTGGATCGGGTCACTGTGCATCAGAGGTAGGTGCCAGAGCCTGGCTAATGTCTGTCAGCAACGCCCACTTACTCTTAGGTTAAGATCTTGCCCACAGAAATCGCTCTGACACATTTTAAAGCTCGCTGTTCAGAGCAGAATAGGCACCCAGTCCTTTGTCCAGTGGTCAACTCTTTGATGGGGCACATGTCATCTCAGGGTTTTCCATGCACAATGTGTGCATGTGATTCACCTGCAGAACTCTATCTAAGAAATACAGATGCCCTGACTCCACTCCTTAGATGGGTTCTGGTGAAAGTATTTTTTTTAAAATTTATTTATTTTTGGCTGTGTTGGGTCTTCGTTTCTGTGCGAGGGCTTTCTCTAGTTGCGGCAAGCGGGGGCCACTCTTCATCGCGGTGCGCGGGCCTCTCACTGTTGCGGCCTCTCTTGTTGCGGGGCACAGGCTCCAGACGCGCAGGCTCAGTAGTCGTGGCTCACGGGCCCAGTTGCTCCGCGGCATGTGGGATCCTCCCAGACCAGGGCTCGAACCCGTGTCCCCTGCATTGGCAGGCAGATTCTCAACCACTGCACCACCAGGGAAGCCCGAAAGTATTTTTTAAAAAAAGCTTCCCAGGTGATTCTGATACATCCTCTGGGTTGGTAATGTGGACAGCGAATGTTGCCCCCCATTCCACTTACCCAAGGATCAAGCCATCATCAGCCACCGGAGCCCCAGACACACACACCTCCTCTCCTGGGTGTGCCCCGAGGGGAATTCAGGATGGAGAAAAACAGGAAGCATTCTGTGCTCTGGATACTGGTCCCAGTTAGTTAAGATGCATTTCTGAGGAATAATTTCAATGAACCCAGATCCTTGCATCTTCCCATACCTAGAAGGGCACTAAAATCATTAACTTGAGATGTCTGCTCTTTGTGATTAGCAGTGATCCTTTTATGTTCGACTGCATGTTTTTTTTTCCCCAGCAAAAAACTCCTGTACAACCTGGCTCCTCCCTTACCTTTTTGGAGCAGTTCCTCAGAGCTATCTGAGAGGCTGTCTCCCGGCAACAGTTCTCAGTAACCAGCGGCTGAGCATCTTCTTAGAGGGCAGAACCGCGCTGTTTTACTCACTGCTGTATCCCAAAGCTCACCTGCAGTGTTTGGCACAAAACAGACAAGCAGTTCTTATTTTCTGAATGAACCCCGTCTTAAAGAGATGAGGCACCTGAGGCTCAGAAAACTTAAGATCACACAGGTGGTGGCGCTGGTCGTCTCTCCATTACATTTCGCTAGGAAAACTTCAGGTTGCTGAGCGATGGCCGAAGGTCGTATATTGAGGCTGCGGTGAACAGACACAAAGGTCAAAGTTTGCTCCACGCCCGCCAAGCCCAGCTTCTCAGGAGCAATTCCTGCTTTGCCAGCCCGGGGCGAGCCGCCACAGCAGAGTTAACCCGAGACTCCGCCCCATGGGCGGGGCCAGGGGCGGTCCGCGTGTCAGGAGCCGCTGCGTCGCCAGCCGCCTAGAGCTTCTGCGCCTGCGCGCGGCGCCCAGAGTCGGACTCAGAAATGGCGGCCCCCATGTTTTACAGCCGGCTGTTGGCTGCCGCCACCCTTAGGAGCCACCGGCCCCGGACGGCGCTGCGGGCCGCCGCCCAGGTATTGCGGCCCAGCCTGCTCTCGCTTTGAGGGTCGGCAGGAGAAAGGGCGAGGTGGGGGACTGGCTCCTGTGGGCGAGGTGTGAGGGGATCCGGGGACCGGCTCGGGGTCACCCCGCAGTCGGTGACATTGGGTAACAGGGGGTGCCCCGCCGGGCCGGCGGGCTGCTTGCCCGGGAGTGCTGCCCGCCAGGACTGCGAGCGGGCTCGTGTTTACGCCTTTCTGTTCCAGGCTTAAGTCTGCGAGGAGCTCCAGCATTTTGGCGAGGGCTGCTCACCCAGTTACTGAGGGGGCGGCGGGGAGCCAGGGTGGGCTCCGTGTGGAGGAGAGGCGGCGGCCGGACGCTTTCTCCTGCTGCTCCGGCGTCCGGCGCGGTGGGCCGAGGCTTCCGCGGCCCCTCTTTGGGGAGGGGGAAAATGCCCTTCAGATGTACTTTTGCGTCCCTTGGAAGCTGTCACACGTAGGAGTGGCTTCACAGAACCAGCCGTGCTTGCTGACTGGCCTTTTCTGGGACGAGGCCGGGAAGTTTCCCATTTCCCCCAAGTAGTGGTGTACTGTTCTGTTTAATAGCGGTAATGAGATGGTGTTTACCAGCTTACCAACTGGGGAAATAAGATAGTCTTTTGGATCACTTCATTTTTGCATAGAATATAGTATAATAGACGGCAGGGTGTGTGCGTGTGTGTGCGTGTGTGTGTGTAATAGACGCAGGGTGTGTGTGTGTGTATAATAGACGCAGGGTGTGTGTGTGTATAATAGACGCAGGGTGTGTGTGTGTGTGTGTGTGTGTAAGTAACGGAGCAAGGGCTTGTGTGCCCGTGGCACAGAAAGCCAAACTGTCAGGGGTTGTTTGCAGCAAAGTAAGCGTTTATTTGCAGGGCGCCAAGCAAGGGAGTGTGAGACAAGTCACAAATCCACTACAACTTGGTCTTTGAGTTAGGAGTTGTTTTTAAAGGGGAAGAACAAAGAAGCTGGGATTAAACATTGGCTTGTGTAGTTCCTGTGACACTTCTTAATTCTAGTTTCAGAGGGTCAGGTTGTCTCCTGTTCATGGTTCTCTGGCCAAATGGTCCATGGCTTGGGGGCCTATTAGCTCATCTTGCCCTGGAGTAACAACCTGAGTTTGTACTTTAATGATGGTATCTGCAATAGCAATTTTAGTGCATTAATGATGTTATCAACACAGCAATTTTAGTCATCTGACTGTGGTTGATTAGTGTTCAGTTAGCACAGGATTGAAGTTGGAGGGGACAAGAAAAGGAATAAGCTTTTGGGTAGAGAGATTAATTATAAGTTCAGTAAGGGAACTTGGTTGTAGGAGGGCTCAGTTGGAGCATTTATTGTAGGCCAGGAACTGTGTCAAGCATTTTACATGTAATCTCTCAGTAGGCTTTTCAGCAACACTGTAAGTCAGTCATTAATTTCCGCATCATTGATGGAGAAACTTTGGCTAAGAGAACGAGTAATTTGGTCTAGGTCACCAAGCAGGTGAGGTCAGAGCTGAGGCTTAATTCCAGAAGTGTCTGGCTCCAAAACCTGTGTGCTTGAATCTGCTCTACGGTTTTTCCTAGAGCATAAGAATTAAACAATTCTTTCCAACATTGACACTGATAAACTTGTGGAAGGGCATGATTAGCTTCCTAAGTCAATTCCAGAATTTTAGGTTGTGTTCTGAAGTAACCTCAGACATGCCATAAATGAATTGATTTAGACTTTTTTTTTTTTTCTTTTTAAAGCTTTTCATACTTTCAACCTAGTGAATTCTGTGAGTTTGCTTCCTAATAGGAGAAGTGATTCTTTTTTGGCCTTGAACTTCCGTCTTATGGGTCTTAAAGGGGGCTGTCTAGTTTTTAGAAAATGAGACTTTGGTGAACAAATATGTTTCCATTCTAAACATTGTCTTTATACTTTTGGAAATTCCTTTAAAAGTCTTTATCTCTCCATATAGAGATGCCTAATATATTGTCTTAAACACCTTCTCTTCCACCCTCACATTAAGTAATATAGCTTTAGAGTTTGGAATCACCTTAGTCTAACCCCTTGCTTTTTTGTTTTTAATTTAATTTTTATTTTATATTGGAGTATAGTTAATTTACAGTGTTGTGTTAGTTTAAGGTGTACAGCTAAGTGATTCAGTTATACATATATCCATTCTTTTTCAAACTCTCTTCCCATACAAGTTATTACAGAATATTGAGTAGAGTTCCCTGTGCTATACAGTAGGTCCTTCTTGATTATCTGTTTTATATATAGTAGTGTATATATGTCAATCCCAATCTCCTAATTTATCCCTCCACCTCCCCCCCCACAACATTTCCCCTTTGGTAACCATAAGTTTGTTTCCTGTGTCTGTGAGTCTGTTTCTGTTTTGTAAATAAGTTCATTTGTATCAAATTTTTTTTTTTAGATTCCACATGTAAGTGATATGATATGGTATTTGTCTCTCTCTGTCTGACTGACTTCACTTAGTATGATAATCTTTAGGTCCATCCATGTTGCTGCAAATGGCATTATTTCATTCTTTTTTATGGCTGAATAGTATTTCATTGTATATGTGTACCGCATCTTCTTTATCCATTCGTCTTTAGATGGACATTTAGGTTGCTTCCACGTCTTGGCTATTGTAAATGGTGCTGCAGTGAAAATTGGGTCTAACCTCTTGCTTTTGTACATGGGGACATAGAGGTGCAGGGCCTAAGGAATCTTGTTCAAGGTCACCCACTGAGTTTAGCAAATTCTCTTAAACATTTTGTTTAGTTCTCTGACCCTTTTCTAGTTTCTCTGTATCTTTTGTCCAGTGTATATTTGGTAAAAATAGTTCAGGTTAAATAATTTAAGGTATCTTCTTGTTTGTTGTGAATCATACTCCCCAGTAACTACATTTTTCCACTTTTGACTAAGTTATTTAAACTAGGTATGTGATTGGATAGGTGGTGGGGTAGGAATTTGGCCAGGAATTTGTGGCCTTTTGGCAGTAGGAATCTTCTAAGTGATAATATCAGGAAAGAAAAATACTTAAATATGGGAATCTTTGTGATTATGCAGTGATTTGTATTACCAACATAATTAACAGCTGATGATATTTCAAGTTACAACTTCTAGTGGTGCAAGGAAAGGATTATCAAAATATTTCAGATATTTAAAAAAAAGTTTAAAGTGGTATAAAAAGCTATCAGCAATACCTTATGAGTACTACTAATTCTTTGTAAATAAAGATATTTGAAAATAGATGTAGATATTTGAAAGAAACCATAAAAATATACTTAGAGTTTTGCATCATGGATTTATCCTCAGCCTTTTTTGAAAAATTTCAAACTGATAGGTATGTTCCAACCAGTACGTTGAACACCCATATTGCCTTCACCTACATTTAACTTTATACCACATTTGCTTTATCTTTAAAAAAATTATATGATATGCAGTCATATAATTTATATACATATGTATGTATGTACAAATTATATTCATTTATTTTTGCTGAACCATTTGAGAGTAAGTTGCAGGTATCATGGCACTTCTTCACCCTTAGATGTTTCAGTGTATGTCTCTTAAGAATAAGGACATTCTCCTAAATAACCACAATATAGTTATCATACTTAGGAAATTTAAAATTGCTGAAATACTTATATCTAGTGTATAAGTCAGGTTCATATTTCCCCAGTTGTCCCCAAAGTGTCCTCTATAAATGTTAGATTTTTTTTTTTTAAACTAGGATCAGGCCTCTGTGGTATTTTTTTCTGGTCTGTCCAGCTAATTAGGTGCCACCTAGTGACTGTGATTGCTCTTATATGTGTTGCAGCTGTTTATTTATACATCTGTGAACTCTGTGGTTGGCCTCATTCTTTATGTGTTCCTGGTACAGTGTCTGGTATATAGGCATTCAAAAATGTTTCAGTGTATTAATATTTTCGCCAAGCTTATGCTAGGTACTCCCCCTTTCCCCCTTATTTTTATTATTTTGAGGTATAGTTTATGTACAGCAAAGTGTGTAATTTATGTACAACTTCAGCTAGATTAATTTTTATGTATGTGTCCATCTGTGTAGCCACCATTCAGATCAAGATATACATACAATGTTTTTAGCCCTCAGAAGGCACTCCCTTTACCAATACTCACCAACAGAAGATAACCACTTATTCTGACTTCCATCACTGTATGTTAATTCTGACTGGGTCCAAACTATATAAAAAGAAATCACATAAGTATGTATTCTTGTGTCTGTCTTCTTTCCCTTAAAATTATATTTGTGAGATTAATCCATTGTTTTGTGAGCAGTAGGTTTCTTCTTTTTTGCTCTGTAGTATTCTGTTATATTAATATACTACAATTTACCCATTCTTCTATTGATGGGCAATTGGGTCATTTCCATTTTTTTGTCTATTATGAATAAGCCTGCTATGAGCATTCTTATATATGCCTTTTGGTAGACTAAGCACTCATTTCTGTTGAGTATATACCCAGGAATGGGATTTCGCAAGGTAGATGTATACTGAAGTTTGGGAAGTTGTTGGTTTTTAATATTAAAGTGAAACTAAATCAGGAAATTGAGCTACCCAAGAGAAATGTGAGCCAGGATTTTAGCTTACCAGATGAATCAGAAATAGCTTGCTATTCTATGTGATTGATTTGTTAGACTAGTGGTTCTCAAACTGTAGCGTGCTTAAGAATCAGCTGAATAACTTTTTACAAGTGCAGATTTCTTGTGGCCCAGTCCAGAGGCTCTGATTTTGTAGATGAAAGGGGGACCCTGGAATCTGCACCTTTAGAGGCATTCCCAGGTAATTTTGATGCAGACTTTTCTCTTTAAGAATCAGACTGTTTTGTGTAAGATTTCTTTCAATTCAGTTCTTATGATACTGTTTCGTATGTACGATGTTTCAGTATTCTGTATTCTGTGTGGAGATAATGGGAATGTATGGGTGGATAACACTTAAATGTGTGATTCCAGTGCAGTTTTCCAAGGCTTTCATAGCACTTAATTTGTTCTACATATTGCCAAATGAAGTTGATAGGATTGAGGAGTTTGAAAAAAAGGGAGGGAGGTGTTTCTGTGTGTTGTTAATGATGGGCTAAGACTAGGCTCTAACTTAGTGGAGTTTTGGGACCATAGATGCTGGAGATCTTTCTGATTGCATCCTTCCTTCAATAGTTCTCATTGTTGTGGCCTTGCCACGGGTGGCTGACAGCTCTCATACTCCTTTGTCTTTCAGCAGTGACTTATTCAGCTGGTAGAGGGACATCTTATTTCTGTTTCCTACTTATTTCTTTTTGAAAAAATAATTCTTACTCAGCTCTACTGAGGGATATTTTAGTGGCGAAAACTCCTCCAGCTGTATAAAATAGCACTTCTTATTTTTTATTTTCTATCTCCTTACTCTTATTGCTACTGTTTGATGTATTTTGTTTATTGTCTGTGCCTCCACCTACCCCCGACACACAAATACACGCTAGATTGTAAGCTTTAGGTGCAAGGGTTTTGTTGGGTTCGCCTCACTATTTCCAGTGTCTAGGTGCTCAGTAAGTTTTTGAATGAATGAATGTTCTACGTAGATTGAAAAAGGGAAGTTTGTAGGGCATTTCTTTCTTGGAAGCTTTCGCAGTCCAGTTGTGAAGGACATACGCCTGAACTGGGTTTGTAAAGGAGACACCAGTTAAAGGAATCATTTAGAAGGAATGCATTAAAGATGATGTTGCAGATTGGTTCTCTGAGCTGTAATTTGCAGACTATTAGATGGAGAGTTTCATGGAGGAAGTTTACTAGAAAGCGATCTCTGGATCAACACCTGCGGCACCTGCGGGAGAGTGAAGGAAGGAGGACTGAATAGAGGGAGTCATAGAACTGTGGTGCCGTGCGTTGGGGACCTCTGCTCTTCCTATGGGAGGTCTGCAGCTAGGATGGTCCTGAATTGTCCCAAATTGGGGTGAGGTGCCAGGTTTTTACATCCTTCCCTTAACCCTCATTGGCCAGTCATTGGCTGCAGGCTGACCGTGGGAAAGGAGGTATGACTTAAGGCAGGGAGGCTCCAGTGAGGGGACTCAGCTGAGGCCTGTCAGCTGCCAACACTCCCAGCAGCTGAGCTACGAATGCCTTGGTCCCAAGGGAGGATCTGGGCAGCACACCACAATGTGCACTACAGATGAAGTAGGGGTTTGAGCTTTGAATGCACGAAAGCTTAATGGTACCAGATCATTCAGCTATCTCTAGTGTCAGGCAATTTGTTAGGTGCCTGAGGAATGGTGGAGAGAAGAAAGATGAGAAGGATTTTTGATTTGGTGGAAATAGGAGATTGGTTTCAGATCTGCAAAATTTGGCATTGAGGTAGAAATGCTCTGTAGATCATTAGAGATATGGTAGTAAAGCTCAAATAAAAGATAAGGACTAGAGGTGATGAGGAAATAGTTAAAACTACAACGGTAACATTTGATATTAGCTAGTAGATTAGCTCTTAGTTTTGTGTTGTAATTTACTCTGAGTATTATATTTTGATGTCTTAATAATTTTGTTATAGTTTTGAAGAACGGAGTACTCTAAATAAAGTATTTTGAGAAGGTGTTTTTAACAAGAATTACTGCTAAATCACTCTCTGTATAAATATGTCCCCAATTTCTCTAGGTTCTGGGAAGTTCTGGATTATTTAACAACCATGGACTCCAAATACAGCAGCAACAGCAAAGGAATCTCTCACTACATGAATACCTGAGTATGGAATTGTTGCAAGAAGCTGGCGTCTCCATTCCCAAAGGACACGTGGCTAAGTCACCAGATGAGGCTTATGCAATTGCCAAAAAATTAGGTACTAAATTAAGAAAAACTTATGCCATCTCGACATGGGATCTTTGATAAGATATGAACTTTACTTTTGGTTTAATAACAACTTTTGGCTTTTATTTTGTATTTAAAAAATAAGTTTTATTAATATAAAAGAGAAGGTGGAACTTACGATTGTTGGCATCCTAAAATTATTATGAGACTATTCTGTGCTCCCATAGTGCTGATAACTTAAGAATCAAAGCTTCAGGAAGCTGAAGTCCTGTTTTTAGTTATAACTATGGGGAAGAAAATTCTGGCTGTGATGATTCTTCAGGGAAATGGTGACGGAAAATCTTACCTGTTTATGCGATTGTAAAGAGAGGTCCAGTATTTCTCCTGTCCTTTTTTTTGGACAGGAAAAATAGAGAGCCAGAAGGGGGAAAAAAGAAGTTGAGCATTAGAATGTAAGCTCTATAAGAGCAGGGTTTCTTTGTCTTATTTTGTTCACTGATATATCCCAATCTCTTAGAAGAGGGCCTGACACTTAGGTAATCAATAAATATTAATATCGTTAAATGAATTAAATAGTTGCCTATGTTTATTAGTAGATTATTTTATTGATAACAGAAACCTTAATAGGTTTTGTTAATTTGAATTTATATTAATCTCTTAATTAAAAAATAAATGTTGAGTTTGGAAAGTATGCTTCACATTATATTTTTAAGGATTTAATAAGAGAACATGATAATGAGTAATGTAATAGCTATACACTGCATTTTCTTAGTAGTAGTATTTAAAATCCCACCAATTTTATGTAGATTACCATAATTAATCTCCTTTGTATGTACATTTGATTAATATGGCTTTAAATGTGCTTTGGTGGAGACTTTGCTTTTATTAGTTTTTCGAGGAAGATGTGGAACATTTTAAACTGTTTGAAATTGTAAAAGTCTTCATCTCTATTTGTACTTATTTATTTCTAGAATGGGTTTTTCTTTCAAAAGTGAGGCATGTAGAAGATCAGAAAGTTGTCATATATTATATGATATGTTTTTGAATGAGGTAGCCTTGATTTCCTTGACTTGGAAGCATGATTTTTTTTTTTTTAAACATCTTTATTGGAGTATAATTGCTTTACAATGTTGTGTTAGTTTCTGCTGTATAACAAAGTGAATCAGCTATATGTATACATATATCCCCATATCCCCTCCCTCTTGCGTCTCCCTCCCACCCTCCCTATCCCACCCCTCTAGGTGGTCACAAAGCACTGAGCTGATCTCCCTGTGTGATGCAGCTGCTTCCCACTAGCTATCTGTTTTACATTTGGTAGTGTATATATGTCAAGGAAGCATGATTTTTAATTTACAGTTTTGTTTATTGTTAATCAGAGAAACAATTTTTATGTTTTTAAGGACTGATGATTTTATTTATTTAGTACAAAATCCCAGGAGTGAAACTGCTGGCTTGAAGGGCATATGCATACTTACTTACTTACTTTATTTATTTATTTAACATCTTTATTGGAGTATAATTGCTTTACAATGGTATGTTAGTTTCTGCCTTATAACAAAGTGAATCAGCTATACATATACATATATCCCCATATCTCCTCCCTCTTGTGTCTCCCTCCCATTCTCCCTATCCCACCCCTGTAGGTGGTCACAAAGCACCGAGCTGATCTCCCTGTGCTATGCGGCTGCTTCCCCCTAGCTATCTATTTTACGTTTGGTAGTGTATATATGTCCATGCCACTCTCTCACTTCGTCCCAGCTTACCCTTCCCCCTCCCCATGTCCTCAAGTCCATTCTCTACGTCTGCATCTTTATTCCTGTCCTGCCCCTAGGTTCTTCAGAACCATTTTTTTGTTTTAAATTCCATAAATATGTGTTAGCATACAGTATTTGTTTTTCTCTTTCTGACTTACTTCACTCTGTATGACAGTCTCTAGGTCCATCCATCTCACTACAAATAACTCAATTTTGTTTCTTTTTATGGCTGAGTAATATTCCATTGTGTGTATGTGCCACATCTTCTTTATCCATTCATCTAAGTGTCAATGGACACTTAGGTTGCTTCCATGTCCTGGCTATTTAAGTAGTGCTGCGGTGAACATTGTGGTACATCACTCTTTCTGAATTATGGTTTTCTCAGGGTATATGCCCAGTAGTGGGATTGCTGGGTCATATGGTAGTTCTGCTTTTACTTTTCTAAGGAACCTGCATACTCTTCTCCATAGTGGCTGTATCAATTTACATTCCCACCAACAGTGCAAGAGGGTTCCCTTTTCTCCACACCCTCGCCAGCATTTACTGTTTCTAGATTTTTTGATGATGGCCATTCTGACCGGTGTGAGGTGATACCTCATTGTAGTTTTGATTTGCATTTCTCTAATGATTAGTGATGTTGAGCATCCTTTCATGTGTTTGTTGGCAGTCTGTATATCTTCTTTGGAGAAATGTCTATTTAGGTCTTCTGCCCATTTTTGGATTGGGTTGTTTGTTTTTTTGATATTGAGCTGCTTGTAAATTTTGGAGATTAATCCTTTGTCAGTTGATTCATTTGCAAATATTTTCTCCCATTTTGAGGGTTGTCTTTTCATCTTGTTTATGTTTTCCTTTGCTGTTTAAAAGCTTTTAAGTTTCATTAGGTCCCATTTGTTTATTTTTGTTTTTATTTCCATTTCTCTAGGAGGTGGGTCAAAAAGGATCTTGCTCTGATTTATGTCATAGAGTGTTCTGCCTATGAGTTTGATAGTGTCTGGCCTTATATTTAGGTCTTTAATCCATTTTGAGTTTATTTTTGTGTATGGTGTCAGGGAGTGTTCTAATTTCATTCTTTTACACGTAGCTGTCCAGTTTTCCCAGCACCACTTATTGAAGAGGCTGTTTTTTCTCCATTGTATATTCTTGCCTCCTTTATCAAAGATAAGGTGACTGTGTGTGTGTGGGTTTATCTCCAGGCTTTCTATCCTGTTCCATTGATCTATATTTCTGTTTTTGTGCCAGTACCATACTATCTTGATTACTGTAGCTTTGTAGTATAGTCTGAAGTCAGGGAGCCTGATTCCTCCAGCTCTGTTTTTCTTTCTCAAGATTGCTTTGGCTATTCGGGGTCTTTTGTGTTTCCATACAAATTGTGAAATTTTTGTTCTAGTTCTGTGAAAAATGTCAGTGGTAGTTTGATAGGGATTGCACTGAATCTGTAGATTGCTTTGGGTAGTATAGTCATTTTCACAATGTTGATTCTTGCAATCCAAGAACATGGTATATCTTTCCATCTGTTTGTATCATCTTTAATTTCTTTCATCAGTGTCTTATAGTTCTCTGCATACAGGTCTTTTGTCTCCTTAGGTAGGTTTATTCCTAGGTATTTTATTCTTTTTGTTGCAATGGTAAATGGGAGTGTTTCCTTAATTTCACTTTCAGATTTTTCATCCTTAGTATATAGGAATGCAAGAGATTTCTGGGCATTAATTTTGTATTCTGCTACTTTACCAAATTCATTGATTAGCTCTAGTAGTTTTCTGGTAGCATCTTTAGGATTCTCTATGTATAGTATCATGTCATCTGCAAACAGTGACAGCTTTACTTCTCCTTTTCTGATTTGGATTCCTTTTATTTCTTTTTCTTCTCTGACTGCTGTGGTTAAAACTTCCAAAACTATGTTGAACAATAGTGGTGGGAGTGGACAGCCTTTTCTTGTTCCTGATCTTAGAGGAAATGGTTTCAGTTTTTCATCATTGAGAATGATGTTGGCTGTGGGTTTGTCATATATGGCCTTTACTATGTTGAGGTAAGTTCCCTCTATGCCTACTTTCTGGAGGGTTTTTTTCATAAATGGGTGTTGAATTTTGTTGAAAGCTTAGAACAACAATTCTTTTTATTCAGATTACAAGCAAGCTTCTTTTTATTCAGCAAAAGCCTTATGTAAATTCGTACTACTTTTGCTGAAATTTTTGTTAATTATTGGTGACTTGTAGTTTGAACTTGTCCATGGTAAAAGATGAACCTCATTTTAACCTTTAAAACGCCATGTATGTTAGAGGCTCTTAAGGGTCAAGGCTTAAAGAAAACTCGTGATTGTATTTCTGTAGTATTTCTTGCAAAGGCACTTTATTAACTACCTTCTTGAGATTCAATCTTATATATATGACCTACATGTTAATTTCTAAAGAAGACCCAGCTAAGTAAGAAGGAAAATTTGGAAATGTAATTGAGAAAGTGTAAGGTTTTCTTATCCTACCCTTCTATCCTTAAGGATGACCCTTGACTTTGTTCTTTTAATTTTGTTAGTTTAATCTCTTGAGTGATGCATGTTTTGTTTACCAGTTCTTTCCTTCTTAATAATGCTGAAGGCATTAAGTGTTTTCCATACCCCTGATTAAAGGGCCTGATTTAATGAAGTCAGTGAAAGCTAGTATTTCTTTTTCTATTTCCAAATTATTATAATTGGTTTTCTTAATTAGTTTTCCATATGTTTTCTCATTTAGTCAAATTTACTATTTTGTCAGAAAAAAATAATTTGTGTACAGACTTTTTCACAAAACGAGTAGGATTTATTCAGATGCCAGTCTCTTGATTTCTTTACTCATTGTAAAAATATTTAATGATTTTTAGCTGTAGAAGAAGGAATAGTTAATATGTATAGGATATACTGTAACTGAGTATTTCTGGCAAGTTCTCTGGAACCAGGACTTACAAGTAGTAAGGAGCAGGTAGGCAGCTCTGATTTTCAGCTCCTTGGAACAGAAGGAAAGTGTGTCTTTGTCAAAGAAGGCTGCAAATGATGATTGCAGTATGGGAGTGGGATTAGTGACTAATAAGGACCTTTAAATCTAGAGGAGCAGAAATACTACTTTTTAAAAGATGTATTTCCTAACTACTTTGAGGATGTTGAGACAGTTTTTTTTTTTGTGGTGAGTCATTAATATCAGAAGATATTGATTATGGGATATAATTGCACAGGGTGTGATATGAGGTGCCCTAGAAATACACCTGGTTCTTTCCATCTAGCTAGCAATTCCCAGTGCTGACTTTGGCTAATTTTTGCTTCTCAGTTACTGCAAAATTCATAAAATGTTAATTCCCAGTTATTTAAAAAGTCTTACCTCATCAAGCAATATACTAGGGCATAAATGCATTACAGGTGTGACAAACTATTACTTGTCTTTGTGGGTGGCAAGAGAAGCTGAGTTAACATGGGGACTGGGGCCACTGAGCCCTATAGCTGGTAACTCCTTCCAAAATAGCTCTGACCTCTTTCCCCAGTATTCCCTACAAATTCTGTCATTTTCTGTGTGTGTCATGATGTGATAAAAGTTGGAAAACACTGTCCTGGAGGCAAGTTTTACCTGTTGTGAATAACTGAAGTTAGGGATGGAAGAATGGTTAGAAAGAAATCTAATTCCAATATTTTAAAATACTGTATGAGTCCACAAATGAAGGTTGATGAGCTGGAAGATCATGGAGAAGTTTCTGGAATGGATTATCAAAGGGATGGTTGTTAAGCACAGAGAAATGAAGTAGTTATAATTTAGGGTCAGTTCTAAGAGCAGATTCCCACCTCCTTCTTGTAGTTACAAGAAAATATGATTTCAGTAAGGCATTTGGCAGAGTTCTTATGATTTCCCTATTGACTGTGGAAATATAGTTTGGATTCTAGTATAGTTAACGTAGAATTTCTCTCTGGGTGAATAAACATGCATAGGGTGTCAATTAATGAATGTCAGCCCAGAGGGAGATTTCTAATGGCATACAGTAGGACTTTGCCTTCTTTTTCCTTTTTCCAGTGTTTTATTAGATGACTGTAAATGAGGAATGCTTACAACGTTTGTGAATGACTAAAGCTAGGAGGGATGGTGAATATATTTTAAAGACAATCTTGGGATCCATAAACGATCTTGTCTGGCTAGAGCAAAGGGCCAAATCTAGCAAGACTGATTTGCTCATTGTTATATCTACAACTCCAGCACAGTGTCTGGTATGTAGATGTAACTGTTGACTGAATTAATGGAATTGAATAAAATCTTTGTTTCAGTCAGTTGTCCTCAGATTTATCTTCTAATTCTTCTTCCTGTCTTGATAGTTGATGAGATTGTATGTCATTACTTTTTTGTTTTTGTTTTTGTTTTTCTTTTGTTGTGAAGGTCTTTTTTATTTTATTTTATTTATTTATTTTTTTTTGTTTTGTTTTTTAAAAATTATTTATTTATTTATTTATTTTTGGCTGTGTTGTGTCTTCATTTCTGTGCGAGGGCTTTCTCTAGTTGTGGCAAGTGGGGGCCACTCTTCATCGCGGTGCGCAGGCCTCTCACTATTGTGGCCTCTCTTGTTGCGGAGCACAGGCTCCAGACGCGCAGGCTCAGTAGTTGTGGCTCACGGGCCTAGTTGCTCCGCGGCATGTGGGATCTTCCCAGACCAGGGCTCGAACCCGTGTCCCCTGCATTGGCAGGCAGACTCCCAACCACTGCGCCACCAGGGAAGCCCTTATTTTATTTTTTAAAAAAATATTTATTTATTTATTTAGGCTGTGTCAGGTCTTAGTTGCAGCACATGGACTTCTTAGTTATGGCATGTGAACTCTTAGTTGCGGCATGCATGCGGGATCTGGTTCCCTGGCCAGGGTGGACCACCAGGGAAGTCCCTGTGAAGGGCTTTTTTGAAGGAATTTTTGAAGAATCATCTGTGCCCTTAAGGAGTTTATTTTCTTAAAAAAAGAAAATTGACGCTTTGGGGAAGAGCCTCTGTCTTATAAAATGTTTTTGAAAAAATAGAGCTTCATTACTCTTACTTAATAGCTCAGTATGTTAAGTTCCCAGCTTAATTAATAAGAATGTTTGAATTTAGCCCAGCAAAGCACCAGTTTAGCTGTTGTCCATTTTTACATTACATTTACACTGTTTGGATTATAGGTATCCTCTTTGGAGATAAATGAATATTGCTGAAGTACTAGAAAACTGACTTGACAGGTAACCAGAAACAGGTAGAATGACTAGTGGCTGCTCCTTTTAGTTCGGGCATGAACTCTCTAATTTGCCATAGTCCCTGAGGCTACCTGTTGTCTTCTCAGTAAGAAAATTATTGTTACTTTTAAGGAAATTTCTAAACTTTCTCTAATCTTCATCTGGTATTAGTTGTGGCACTTGGGAATGGTGGGGACTGTGGCAAATTGAAATGATGTCTTGTGTAAACAAGGCACTTACGGTCAGTTCTAGTTGCAGGGCCCAGAATTTCCAGTTCTGTGTTTCTCAAGAGCAGTGGAAGATCTAGATTCATAAGAATTCTCTTGATTTCTAAATGTTCTTTTATTTATCATTCAGAAAATATTACGCGCTAGAAACCTTCCCAGGACCTTGCAAACATCAATGAACATAACAAAGATTCTGCCCTCCTGGAGTCTATATTTTAGTGGGGGAGCAAAACAAAAATGATAAACATGGGAAGATTATATGTTATGTTCGAAGGTGATGACTTCTATGAAAAAAAATGAGTGGGCTAAGGGGGATTGGTCATGGGTGGGCAGATGCAGTGTTAAGTAGGGTGATCAGGGTAAGTCTCATGGACAATTTAGACTTAAAGAAAAACTGGAAGGGAATGAGGACCTTTCCCAAACGGATACCTGGATGAAGAGTATTCAGAGAGAGAGGGCGCATCAGTGCCAAGTCCTAAAGGAAGGGAGGAACACGCCCAGGAACAGGAAGATTAGAGTTGCTGGTGTGGAGTGAACAATGAAGAGGGCATGATACAAAGGACAATGGTGCTGGGGGATTACACAGGGCCTTGAGGCCATTGTAGGGACTCTGGCTTTAACTCTGAGTGAAGTGGGCATTCAGTGCAAGGTTTTAAGTAGAGGAGTTATATGCGCACTTTGGCTGCTGCCTTGAGAATATTCTTTTGGGGACAAGGGTAATCTAGGTGAGATGTAATGGTGGCTGGGACCAGGGCCTAAAATGGAGGTGATGAAGAGTGGTCAAGATTCTAGATACATTTTGAAGGTGGAACCACTATGATTTCCTGACTGAATGGATGTGGAGTATGAGAGGGTTTTTTTTTTAAAAAACACTGCCTGGACTGATTCATAGGGCCGTCTTCTGACTTAAGTGTACATCTCCAATGTGGACACATTTATATCATTAATTTTCTAAACATTTTGTAGTAATTGTTTAAGTGTTAACTTTTGGTCATTTTTTATTTGTTTGATCACAAACTATTTGTTACCTCCTTGATCAGGTGGGAGTGCCCTCTCGTTCAGCTTGGTATATGCGCATTAGAGTGGCCTTTCCCCAGTAGTAGAATTCCCATCTTTAGCCTATTCAGATACACATTTATGGAGTGGTGGTTATATCCCAGGAACTGCTTTGTGCTAGGGATACAACGAATAAGACAATGTCCTTAACCCTGGCATCAAAGGTTAATTGTTTTTCATAATGTAATGTTGGTGTTACACTGCTAGTATGGGCAAAATACTATGAGAAGCAACATGAGGAGGCTTTGAACTTCTGCCCATCTCGGGAGACAGAATGCCCCTCTAAGATGCATTGCTCTGGATCATGAAGAGTAGTACCTAGGCTTAAACAGCTAGTTTGGTAATTTTCTTCAGCATGCTAGAAAGGGGAAGAAAAGAGAGAGACCAGTTTACCTGTTAAAGAAGAAAAATTCAGAGTATTTCTTAAAAAATGTTTTAAAGACTTAGAAGTGTAACATTCTAGAATCTTTTGATAAACATACCTTAACTCCTGATAGTCCTCCTCACAACAGTACAGCTCAAGAATGTATATTAACAGGACTTTCTGTTAGTGGGACAATGTGAATTGGTATCAATAGTGGCACTTTCCCTGAAAGTCATGGTACATTTCTACTCAAAGCAGCATTTATAGCTCAAATTGTCATAGTGTAGTAAGTTTACATATCAATAGAGGGAAGAAATTGTTAGGAAGACATTTGACCCTCAATTTTGTACTTTTAGTACCTTGCAAAGTACTAGATATTTAAAGTATCAAGGAAAGGTAAAATTATTTTCAGTATGCTTTAAGAAATGGCTTAATATGAGTGGCTCATTTTTTTAAGTTTGTGGGTCTTTAGGTGGTGAATGTTTTAGTGTTCTAATCTAGAAAGTCTATGTACACGGAATGCCTCCTTTTTTGACATTGTGGGTAAATGAGACTTTACTACATTTAATAACACTGCTTAATATGTATGTTTAATAACAAAATATTGTGTGTTGCATGCTGCTCCGTGCTTTGTATCTAATAGAAGTGTTTTTCTTCTAGGTTCAAAAGATGTTGTGATAAAGGCACAAGTTTTAGCTGGTGGTAGAGGAAAAGGAACATTTGAAAGTGGCCTCAAAGGGGGAGTGAAGATAGTTTTCTCGTAAGTTATGTTTTAAACATACAAACATCATTATTAAAGAAAACAATGTATATTTGTAAAAGATGCCCCTTATTATTATTATTATTATTTTTTGCCCCTTATTATTGAATTGATAAAAATACTGAGATTTAAATATTAGATGAGATAAGATTTTGGCTGTCATGTGCTTTTATTTTTCTCAGTTGGAGGAGGAAAGAGTTTGAGTTCTTTTTCTTATTTTAGTCCAGAAGAAGCAAAAGCTGTTTCCTCACAGATGATTGGGAGAAAGTTGTTTACCAAGCAAACAGGAGAAAAGGGCAGAATATGCAATCAAGTATTGGTTTGTGAGCGAAGATATCCCAGGAGAGAATACTACTTTGCTATTACAATGGAAAGGTCATTTCAAGTGAGTAATTGTAGACATGATACATTTAGGATGATCTTATTACATTCAATTTCAAAAGTTGATTATTATTTCTATTTGTATGGGAAGGGTTAAAAAGGTATGGTCCATAATCTATTTGTATATGTCATGGGAACAATATTTTTATGTCATTTTTAAAAACCAACATGATTAATGCCATCAAACTTAATACTATAATATTGTGGTAATAAAAACTGTAGGCAAAACCATGCTGAAATAAAATCCACAGAATTTCCAAATTGTTAATTTGCTAAGAGCAGTTTAAATCATTTCTGATTCACCTTTAGATTCCATAGACTGAGAAAATAATTTCTAGCACAGTAAGATATTCTAACCAAAGAGAAAGTTCCTGGAACCGCTAAGAGAATGTGTATCCCTGGCTTCATCTTTTTCTTTTTCAACCTCTTTGTATTTTTTATAGTTCGCGGTTTGTTTCACAAGAGGATTTGATACTTGGTAGGTTCAAGGATGGCATTCAATAGCAAACAGTATGCTTCTAAGGAGCATAACCTTATTCTGCTCTGCTCTCTTTATGGAACTTAGAATGCTAGCAATGAACTTAAGGCATCACATGAAGAGAAAATACCTTCATAGACCTAGGGCTTGGAAAGGGCATTGACAGTGATTTTATGGTGTAATTATCTGGCTTTTTGAGTGCATTGGTTAACTTTTATGAGCTGAATCTGTGTAGTAACTAACTTGTCTTTTGAAGCAGGCTGGGTACGTATTTGGTAGCCCTAGTCAGGATTTGATGTAGAACATCACTAATTACATAATTAGTAATGTAACAAAAATTTTAAGGGGTCATGAAAATGTTTTCTTATATAAAACAGCTTTTTAAAAAATAGCTATTTTCCATATTGTGATTTTTTTTACAGTTAATTAAGTTTTCTTGTAATGTTTGAGTGATATTATAAAATATCTTTTGTAACTTTGAATTTTTATAGGAAAGTATTTTTTAAGGTATAACACTAGATGGTAGTAAAAACCCACTCAGAATATAAGATTAAAGAACATTGTTTTGTTCATAAGTGATGTCTTTACCTCTGTAGGTTTCTTGATGTGATAGAATTTAGTTTTGTAAGTTACTTTAGAAATCCCATGACAATAACCTTATATATTACAAATATTTGCAGAAACTATGTTTTTACAAATTCATTTATTTTCACTACATTTTCTTTTCCTTTTCATTGATGTTATATATCAACATCTATCATTTTGTTAGTTATTAATGTTTTTACTTTCTGTTATAGCCAGGAACAAGGTATATGTGCCTGGACAGTTTGAGATATGAGTCCTGTAATATTGCACAGAGTAGCTCATCTTGATTAGAATAAATGTAGCAAACTTAATATGTGTTATTAAAGATATGAATATAACACAGTGAATATATTGTATTAAAGATATGTTAAAGCATTAGGAAAAATGATCAAATTTGAATTCATTTTAAGAACTTGAATTTTTGGAGAACTCTGAGTCTTATTAAGGAAAAATGTTTTTATTTCATTTGCACAAGTAATACATAGTTGTAATAATTCATGCTAAAAATTCAATAGTACTAGTTGAACCATCTGGCCAAAGACATTATAATGTGCTTTGATGCTATCATATTAGGCCAATGTGGAGTTGGTTGGTGTTACTTTTTGGGGTAAAAAGAACTATTTTGGGAATCCCTCTGGACAGGTTCCTATTAAACAACAAAAAATAAGTCGGCTATTTAAAAAGAAAAGCCCATTTTGACTGAATTAAAGTCATATGCTTAGGACTTAACTGATCTTTTTTTTTTTTTTTTAATATGTGGGCTTTTTTAAAAAAAAACTATTTATTTATTTATTTTTGGCTGCGTTGGGTCTTGGTTGCTGTATGCAGGCTTTCTCTAGTTGCAGTGAGCGGGGGCTACTCTTTGTTGCCGTGTGTGGGCTTCTCATTGTGGTGGCTTCTCTTGTTGCAGAGTACGGGCTCTAGGTGCGCAGGCTTCAGTAGTTACGGTACGTGGGCTCAGTAGTTGAGGCACACGGGCTTAGTTGCTCTGTGGCATGTGGGATCTTCCCGGACCAGGGCTCGAACCCGTGTCCCCTGAATTGGCAGGCAGATTCTTAACAACTGCGCCACCAGGGAAGTCCAGGACTTAACTGATCTTTAAAAATTGCTTTTGTTGCTTATCTGTTTTCAGGAGATGAATCATAAACTCTACTGGTATTCTTTGTATGTATTGCATCAGGAAGCCTGGGCAGATATGTACCATGGGGTTGATGTGCCAAAAAAAAATCAATTTAAATTCCTATTCTGTGTTTTGGTACTTTTTAAAAGTCAGATTTCTTAACATTTGCCCAGTACCTGTTGGGAACTTCTGGGCTGAGACAAATCTGATTTAACAAATCACATTTGCTGCTTTATTTTCCTAGTAAAACATTGCAGTCTGCTGTAAATGAATGGTATGTTTAACTGTGTCAGGTTTTTACTTTGCTTGGATTAAATATAAAATGTGCTGCGAGAATTCCAAATTTTATTTTCCACACTTTTATTTCCTTAAAAAGAGATACTTATTGTAAGTGGCCTCTTTGTCATATGATTTTAAATTCAAATCCATTTTAAGGCAAAACCTTTTGCAAGACCAACAGGAAAAGAGGAATTTAGGTTAAGAAGGTGAAAATAGCATTATTAATTTATTTGAAATTACAGTTCTTTGCTAGAACTTAAATTGTTCTGAAAGCTTATTACTAAAATTTAAAAGTTAAAACCAAATCATTTAAACAGAAGCACCAATTTATTCAGCAGTCATGACCATATGCAAAACTACAGTCATTCTTTTAACTGATCTCTATTTTATTTACCTATGTAAGCTTTCTTCTGACTAATTGGCTATAAATTTTGGGGTTTCTTTCTAGTTGGTCAGGGAATTAGTACAAAGAGAATTTGTTCACTTTCTTTTATATATTTATTATTTTGTATGTATTTTTTTTTAGACTTTTCTCTAACTTAGAGCAAACTCTTGGAGATCTAATCATTACTTTAGTGAGAATTTAATATTAACTTTTTTCCCCCAGTAGTGCTGCCTTTTATGTGGCTCTTCACTTCTCTTATCAGTAGATATGAAAAGAAAAGGACAGTAGAACTAGAATAAAATGTTCAAATACTTTAAAAGTTTGTTGAGTCTACCTTTTCAGTTGAATAAAATTGTATTTGGGGGTTATCTGTAGATTACTTTACTTATATTATACTTCAGTAGCATGGCAGTAGATTCATTTATCTATATTTTACTTTAATAGCATGACAGTAGTTGATAGATTCTTCTTAAATCTGAGTTTTTTCTTCTCTCTTTAGATCTCTGTAAAAGCTTATAATTATGAATTGCCTTTCTAGGGAGGAAATGAAGAATACCTTTTCATTTGAAGTTTATAGAGAAAGTAAAACTTAGACTTTAATTTCAAACATTTCCCTTGACTTAAGCGTGCCATTATTCTCTTCTTTAGTCTCAGAAACGCACAATGAATTCTTCTATTAAATTTTTTTTGTGTTTGTTGCAGTGAGTTCTGACACCAAGTAACCAGAACTGAGCCAGACTTCACAGGTTAAGGACACAGTCCTCCACATGACTGCCCTCACTTCAGACATCAGCCTCAAGTTTGGGGGTCCCCAGGTCACCCTCACTTCTGACGAGCTGGCAACAAGTTTGGGAATTCCTAGTACCCCTCAGGTTTCATAATTTGCTAGAATGACTCACAGAACTTAGGAAAATACTATACTTGTGATTACAGGTTTACTATTGCCAAAGGATACAAATCAGAACCAGCAAAATGGACAGATGATGCATAGGGCAATGGCTGGGAGAGTCCCAAGCATAAAGTTTCCATTTGCTTCAGGGATGTGTCACCCTCCTGACATATTGATATGTGACAATACACAGAATATTGGCAACCACAAAAGCTCACTGAGTTTCTAGTCGAGTTGTTTTTATTTTTTAAATTGTGGTCAAAACATAGAATATGAAATTTACTATCTTTTTTTTAAAAAATAAATTTATTTATTTATTTATTTATTTTTGGCTGTGTTGGGTCTTCGTTTCTGCGCAAGGGCCCTCCAGTTGCGGCGAGCGGGGGCCACTCTTCATCGCGGTGCGCGGGCCTCTCACTGTCGCGACCTCTCCCGTTGCGGAGCACAGGTTCCAGACACGCAGGCTCAGCAGTTGTGGCTCATGGGCCTAGCCGCTCCACGGCATGCGGGATCTTCCCGGACCAGGGCTCGAACCCGTGTCCCGTGCATTGGCAGGCGGACTCCCAACCACTGTGCCACCAGGGAAGCCCCTGAAATTTACTATGTTTAACAGCTTTTATGTGTACAGTACAATAATGTTAACTGTGCATATTGTTGTACAACAGATCAAGGACATTTTCCATCTTGTGAAACTGAAACTCTATATCCATTGAAAAACACCTTCCCCTTTATCCCTTCCTCCAACTCCTGGCAACCACCATTCTTTCTGTTTTTAAGATTTTGACTATTTTAGATACCTCATATCAGTGGAATCATGCAGTATTTGTCTTTTTGCGATTGGTTTATTTTGCTTAACATAATGTCCTCAAGGTTCATCTACGTTGTAGCATATGTCAAGATTTCCTTACTTTTAAAGGCTGAATAATATTTCACTGTATGTATGTACATTATTTTCTTTATCTTTCATCTGTTGGTGGACATCCAGGTTTCTTCTGCATCTTGGCTATTATGAATAATGTTGCAGTTAACATGGGCATGGAAGTACCTATTTGAGGTTCTGTTTTCAGTTTTTTAGGATATATACCCAGAAGTGGGATTGCTGGATCATATATGGTAATTCTATATTGAAGTTTTTGAGGAACCTCCATACTGTTTTCTACAGTGAGTCCACTATTTTACATTTCTACCAACAGGGTACAAGAGTTCCATTTTCTCTGCTTTCTCACAAACACTATTATTATTATTATTGACAGAAATTATCCTAATGGGTATGAGGTAATATTGTGGTTTTGATTTGCATTTCCCCAATGATTAATAATATTGAATACCCTTTCACATGCTTGTTGGCCATTTGTATGTTTTTATGGACTGAATGTTTATGTCTTCCCCAAAATTCATATATTGAAGCCCTAACCGCCAATGTCATGGAACTGTGTAACTGGAAGAGTTTTGAGGTGCATGCTAGAAAAAGCTGAGATTGCCATGAAAGGACTTTTAAAGTTGATTCTGGTGAGGACTCAGAAAGAAAAGAGTAGAGATACAGAGAAAGCTTCCATCTTCTTAGAGATTATATAAATAATCATGAACAGAATGTTGGTAGAAGTACGGATGGTAAAGACCATTCTGGTGAGCTCTCAGAAATGAAGAACATGGTTTTGGATGATGCAAAAAAGATGATCCGTGTTGTAAAGTGGCAAAGAATTTGACTGAATTGTATTCATGTTCCAGTGTTTTGTGGAAGGTAGAACTTGGGAGTGATGATATTAAATATTTAGCTGAGGAGATTTTTTTAACAAATTTATTTATTAATTTTAAAATTTTTGGCTGCTTTTGGTCTTCGTTGCTGCGCATGGGCTTTCTCTAGTTGCGGCGAGCGGGGGCTACTCTTCATTGCAGTGCACAGGCTTCTCATTGTGGTGGCTCCTCTTGTTGCAGAGCACTGGCTCTAGGTGCGCAGGCTTCAGTAGTTGTGGTGTGCAGGCTCAGTAGTTGTGGCTCGCGGGGTCTAGAGTGTGGGCTTAGTTGCTCTGCGGCACGTGGGATCTTCCTGGACCAGGGCTCGAACCCATATCCCTTGCATTGGCAGGTGGATTCTTAACCACTGCGCCACAAGGGAAGTCCCAGCTGAGGAGATTTCTAAGCAAAGTATTGAAGGGGTGGCTTCATTTCTCCTTACTGCTTATAGTAAAATTTGAGAAGAGAGAAATGAATTGAAGAAGGAATTGTTAAGCAAAAAGGAATCAGAACTTAAACGTTTGGGAAAATTCTCAGCCTGCCTATATTGCAAAAAACTAGAAAGCTATTTGGAAGATAATTATGAAGGGTGTGGCTGAAGAACCATTTGATAAGGAGATTAGTATGGGTGTGAACCATGAATTGTGAGAAATAAATGTCTGTTGTTTAAGCCACCCAGTCTGGTATTTTGTTATAGCATCCTAAGCTAAGACATGTATTTCCTTTGGAGAAATGTCTATTCAAGTCTTTTGCCGATTTTTAAATTGAGTTGTTTGGTTTTCTGGTTGAGTTGTAGTTCTTTATATATTCTGAATATTAATCTCTCACATACAGTTTGCATATATTTTCTCCCACTCTCTAGGTTGCCTTTTTGTTGATTGTTTCTTCTGCTTTGTAGAAGTTTTTAAGTTTGATATCGTCCCATTTGTATATTTTGCTTTTGTTGCCTGTGATTTTCTGTCTTATTCAAGAAATTATTGCCAAATCCAGTGTCATGAAGCTTTTCCCCTGTGTTTTTTAGGAGTTTTACAGTTTCAGGTCTTACATTTAGGTCTTTCATCCATTTTGAGATAATTTTTGTATATGTATAAGGTAAGGGTCTAACTTCATTATTATGCACGTGGTATCTAGTTTCCCTAATACCATTTGTTGAAGAGCCTGTCCTTTCCCCATTGTGTAGCCTTGGTACCTTTGTTGAAGACCATTTGACCATATATATGAGAATTTATTTCTGGGTTCTCTATTCTATTCCATTGAGGTCTGTCTTTGTGGCAGAACCATACTGTTTTGATTACTATAGCTTTGTAATATGTTTTGAAATCTGGAAGTAAGAGGCCGCCAGCTTGGTTTTTCTTTCTCAAGATATTTTGGTTATTCAGGGTCCTATGAGATTCCATGTGAATTTTAGGATTTTTTTCCCCCTATTTTTGCAGAAAATGGACAGTGGAGAAAAGATTGTATTGGGGGAAAAAATACCATTAGGATTTTAATAGGGATTGCATTGAATCTGTAGATTGCTTTGGGTAGTATTGGACATTCTAATAATATTAAGTCTTCCAATCCATGAACACAGGATGTTTACTTATTTGTGTCTTCCTCAGTTTCATTCAGCATTGTTTTGTAGTTTTTAGTGTACAAGTCTTTTGTCTCCTTGGTTAAGTTTATTCCTAAGTATTTTATTCTTTTTGACTCTATTATATCAATAAATGGGATCATTGTCTTAATTTCCTTTTTGGATTGTTCATTGTCAGTGTATAGAGATGCAAGACATGTTTGTGTGTTGATTTTGTTCTGTAACTTTGCTGAACTCATTTATTCTTAGCCAGTTTTTTGGGGGATTCTTGAGAGTTTTGTATATACATGATCATATCATCTGTGAACAGAGGTAATTTTACTTCTTCCTTTCCTATTTGGGTGCTTTCTGTTTCTTTCTCTTGTCTGGTTGCTCTAGCTAGGACTTCCAATACTATATTGGATAAAATGGTGAGAATGGGCATCCTTGCCTTTTTCCTAATCTTAGAAGGCAAGCTTTTAGTTGTTCACCATTGAATATGATGTTGGTTGTAGGCTTTTCATCTGTGGCCATTATTATGTTGATGTAGTCCTTCTCTTCTTAGTTTGTTGAGTGTTTTTATGAAAGGGTGTTGAATTTTTTCAAATGCTTTTCCTGCAGCAGTTGAGATGGTCATGTGGTTTTTGACCTTGATTCTATTAATGTGGTGTGGTACACTGATTGATTTTCCTATATTGAACCATCCTTGCATTCCAGGAATAAACCCCCTTTGATCATGATATATAATCCTTTTAATGTGTTATTGAAGTTGGTAGGCTAGTATTTTGTTAAGAGTTTTTGCATCAATATTCATCAGGGATATTGCTCAGTAGTTTTCCTGTAGTATCTTTGTCTGATGTTGTAACAGGGTAATGCTAGCCTCATAGAATGAGTTTGGCAGTGTTCCCTCCTCTTCAGTTTTCTTTTTCTTGGGAATAGTTTGAGAAAGATTGGTGGAATTCTTCAGTGAAGCCATCTCGTCCTGGGCTTTTCTTTGTTGGGAGGTTTTTGATTACTCATTCAATCTCCTTGTTATAGGTTTGTTCAGATTTTTTATTTCTTCATGGCTCAGTCTTGGTAGATTGTATGTTTCTAGGAATTTATTTCTTCTAGGTTACCCAATTTGTTGGTGTTTGATTGTTCATAGTAGTCTCTTATGGTCCTTTTCGCTTCTGTGGCATCAGTTGTAATGTCTCCTCTTTCACTACTGATTTTTGTTATTTGAATCTTTTCTTTTTTTCTTTTTTTTTAGAATTTTAAGTCATTACAACAGTTGCCTCCTTTATTTATTTATTTATTTATTTATTTTTGGCTGTGTTGGGTCTTCGTTTCTGTGCGAGGGCTTTCTCTAGTTGCGGCAAGTGGGGGGCCACTCTTCATCACGGTGCGCGGGCCTCTCACTATCGCGGCCTCTCTTGTTGTGGAGCACAGGCTCCAGACGCGCAGGCTCAGTAGTTGTGGCTCACGGGCCCAGTTGCTCCGCGGCATGTGGGATCTTCCCAGACCAGGGCTCGAACCCGTGTCCCCTGCATTGGCAGGCAGACTCTCAACCACTGCGCCACCAGGGAAGCCCTTCTTTTTTTCTTAGTCTAGCTAATGGTTAGTCAATTTTGTTGATCTTTTTAACAAACCAACTCTTAGTTTTGCTAATTTTTTTCTTTTTTTAAAAATTTTCTATTTCATATGTTTCTGCTTTAATCTTTATTATTTCCTTCCTTTTGCTAACACTACTGGGTTCAGTTTGTTCTTCTTTTTCTACTTCCTTGAGTTGTTAAAAAGAAAGCCATGAGTTGGGTGCTTTCCTCCAACTTTGGTGAGCTGTGTTGGCTTCTGTCTGTAGTATTACAAGTTCTCTGGTGCTGTCACAGCTGCTGAGCCTTCTTATGTTCTCAATGCCTCTCCCTCATGAGACATTCAGAGTTTGCAGGTTCCCTGTTAGCCCTCCAAGTCAGGTGAGACAGGAACCAGCTCCTTGGACAGACCCCTGAAAAGCAGAAATGTTGGATGAACATTTCACTCTTCTCTTTCCCTCCCAAGGGGGAAGCCCCACATTGGGCTATTTCTCGGATATTGAGCTGTGTTGGCTTGGGGGAGGGGCTCACTTAGATTAAATAAAATGACTGTTCTTACCCATTTCCTTGCAGTTGAACTTGCATGGGGTACTGCAACTTCTTAACTGGTTTCTGGTTTTCTCTAATAGGCATTTGGGGTCATATATTGTTGTTAAGTTAGTGTTTCTGTGGGAGAGCAAAATCTGGGGCTTTATTTTCCACCATCTTGCTGACCCTGATGTCCAGAGTATTTTTGGGTAGTGGCAGTGGGGGTGTGCAGGGGTTATGAAGTAGGAATGATTGACTGAATCATTGCCCACTGAGTTAAACTTAATCTCCAGGCTTCCTTCCCTCTTGGAAGTGTAGGCTGATATCATGTGGCTCAAAGCTCCAACCTTCTAATCACATCATTAGTCTTTCTGACCTGGTCAGTGCCCACCTGAGTCATCTCCTTTGTATTATCTAGGGGTCCATTGTGAGTCACCTCATTAACATAAACTCTCAGATGTAGGGGAGGGTTTAGAAGTTGCCTCCCACGCACTGGGGACAAAGGCCAGCCAAATTCTTTATTACACATGTATATTGAAATCTAGTCAGGCAGTATAAAATTTAAAAGGTACAAAGATGTACAGGGAAATACAAATCTTCCACCCATCCTTGTTCCTCAACCACCCAGTTTTTTTCCTGGAAGGCTGATGCTTAAATCTTTTTTTGCCTAAATAACAGTTAACTCTCTTTAAAAAATAATAAATTCCATCCCCCCTGCCTCCCCCACCCTGGTCCCTTTGGCTATTGCCATATTTTGAGGATTTGAAGGACTGTATTGTTCTCCAAACAGTAATGAATATAATATTATTTCTTTACATTATACCTTGAAATGAATTTGTTACTGAAACACTTAGGTGCTGGGATAGAAAAGTGAAATTAGTCTTTTGAGGTGTTTTTTTTCTGGATTAAGAATAATATATTCACTGTAGAAATTTTTTTTGGAAAGTAGTGACACATAAAATAACAAAAGTCTTATCATTTAATGTTTTATTTCTTATCTTTTTTCTGCTTGTGTGAATAGTGGGAGGTTGCATATTTAAACACACTTTATGTTAAAAAAAACACAGTTGAGAATAGAATCTAAGGTTTTGTATCATTTTTTCCCAGATTACACTGCTGAGATCATTTTCCTTTCCAGATGCATTAAATAATCTTTAGTAGCATGGTTTTACCATTTCCTTGTTTTTGCATGTCAAGATTATTTCTGGTTTTGTGCATAAATTAGCAAATCTATTAGATAATTTTACTTTGTTTTTTCTTGATTGATTTTAGAAGACTTAAAAGTTAACTTAATTGTTTGGTATTTATCATCTTACCTTCTTAATTGCTCATGATAATAGCCAGAGCTATTCTTTCAAGGTAGGTAGCTTTCTTTTTTACTGACTTCCAGTAGGGCTAGAGCTTACAAAATCAGGACCTTTTGTTCATTAGGCTTTCCCTATTAAATATCAGTAAACTGTTTTATGATTTTTTTAATGTTCTTTAAACAATACTTCAATGTCCCTTCAGTTCTTGTGAAAAATGCATTGGTTATATTTCACATATGTATATGTTTATATTAAGTTGTTTGGTATACATTTGTATCTATTTTTAATCTTTTTCCCTCACAGGTGAGCCATTGTCTTCCTCTTCCTTTTCACTTCTTTTCCATTATTTCAGTTGAACACTTAGGGGGCATTGTGCAGGAGGTGCAAGGATAGATTCTCAAGGGAATTTAAAAATAGTGGGGAGTGATAGATGTATAAGTCTGATAGTGTACACAAATAGATTTTAAGATTTTATTGATGGTTCCAAAATAAAATCTAGATATTTTGGCTGTTTCCCCTCCTGCTAGGGTCCTGTATTGATAGGAAGTTCTCAAGGTGGTGTCAACATTGAAGATGTTGCTGCTGAGACTCCTGAGGCCATAGTTAAAGAACCTATTGATATTGAAGAAGGCATCAAAAAGGAACAAGCTGTTCGGGTATGTTGTACTCCGAAACATTTCTAGCTTTTGATTGGATAATTACAACCCTTAAAGAGAATTAACTCTGTATATGTGAAGTGATTGACAAAACTTCTTAAAAAATTTTTTTGAGTGTCAAGGCATGTTAATATGTAGTTTGAAATTGAAACTTTTTAGAAGTATCTAAAGCGTTTTTCTTCATATCCTCCATAAATATTTTACTATGTATCTTTAGTAAAGATAAGGATTCTTTTAAAATAGCCACTATACCATTGCCATCCCTAGTAAAACTAACAATAACTTCTTAATATCATCACTCACCCAGTCATTCAAATTCCCTAATTGTCTCAATTTTTTTTTTTCTTTTACAGTTTGAGTTGGGATCCACATAAGTTCTTTCATTGTGGTTGGTTAATAGGTCTCATAGGTCTTCTTCTAGTTTATAGGTTTCCTTTCCCTCACTTTCTTCACTCATTTTCTTTCATTTTGTTGAAGAACCTGGGTTAATTATACTTTATCGTTTTTCATAGTCTGGATTTTACATCCCCATGGTGGCATTTAACATGTCCTATCCCCCCTTTATTTCCTGTAAGTTGTATGGAATGGTAGGGACACTGTCTCATATATCCCTATGATAGATCAGTGATTTTATTTTTGGGAAGTTTTATGGACGCTTTTAAGAATCTGTTTAAAGCTGTGGACTTTCTCTCAGTGTATGCACATACTCAGTAAATTTTGCCTACAGTTTCACTAGTTTTCTGTACCATCCTTCTTGTGTGCCTCTTCCTCCCATTCGATTCCCACCCCCCCAAAAAAAAGCCCCCCAAAACAAAAACTTAACCATGAAGTTTAGTATTATGGCCTGTGAGAGTTGCTTGTTAATGTTTGTAATACTGCTATTAAATTGTTTAGTTTATATATAAAAAATGAGTGACCCATCTTAAAAAGAAGTTTGAATATTAAATTGAATGAAATTAACATCTCTTATTAGGAAACTGTCAAAAGAAGCTTATGGTATTGAAGTACAGTAGAGCAGGAATTTTGACTGATACAAAGATTTCCCTGCTAAAGCATGAAGCACGTCATTTAGGCAAGTGAATGGTATAAATGTTTAAAGGGGACAGAGATTTGATTCATTAGGTAGTTATGTGAGAGTGATGACTGGAGACTTAAATTTAAATGAGAAAGAAAACACTTGATTTACAAGAATACTTGAAGGAATAATCTACTAAGATTGTACCTTTTTGAGTGATGGATGAACAGAAATAGTTCCCAGCACAGTGCTAGACAAACTAATGTCATACTGGGCTGATCAGAATTCTTTTGCAATTCTCAGATGTTTACATTTAAAACAGTAGATTATAACCTAGTGAAAATCTTTCTAAATGAAATGGCACTTTATTTCTCATTATTCTTTTTTTGAAATGTTTTAACCCAAAATTACATTTCTTAGTTTGATCATCCACTTTATTTTCATTTGATTATTTGCATTTGTCTTCTTGCAAGAGTCACATTCACTTTCAAAGAATTTAATATTTTCTGTTATTGAAAGTCAGATGTATCGTAGCCTTAGATAGCAATTGGAAGAGAGGAGAAAACTACTGCATAGGTTTCCTGAGCAGCTGCAACAGTTAGGATAAAAAAAGAGACATGTGGCTTCTATACCAGTGGTTCAGAATTGCTTATAGAACTTTAAAATATTATGGATTTTTGGTCCACTATAGAACTTGTGAACCACAACTTCTGGGTTGAGACCTTGGTGTATGTATTTTTAAAAAGCTCTTCAGGGCTTCCCTGAAGAGCACAGTGGATAAGAATCTGCCTGCCAATGCAGGGGATACAGTTTCGATCCCTGGCCCGGAAAGATCCCACATGCCGCAGAGCAACTAAGCCCATGCGCCACAGCTACTGAAGCCCGCGCGCCTAGAGCCCATGCTCTGCAACAAGAGAAGCCACCGCAATGAGAAGCCCGTGCACCGCAACGAAGAGTAGCCCCCGCTCGCCACAACTAGAGAAAGCCCATATGCAGCAACGGAGACCCAACGCAGCCAAAAATAAATAAATAGATAAATAAAAATTGAAAGGAAAAAAAAAGCTCTTCAGGTATATTTAGGGAGGAATCTCTGCGCAAGACTGTGAACTCTTCTACTAGATTAGAAGCTTAAGTACCTGTATATCTTTTGAATCTAGCATATATTAGGTGTTCAGTAGATTTTTGAATGAATAGGATAATACTTGTTTGACGATGTGTCTTCATTGCTTGGTAGACACTCTTCATAAATTACCTAAAAGGTAAAATAGGGTGAGTTAATATTTTGGCCATTGTTTTTAGACCATTTGGATTATCAGTCTACCTTTTATATGTAGTTTTAATAAAATATAAGCCTCTTTTTTCAGTTTAGGTTGGCCATAAGGCTTAGTGGTAGTATGGAGGCTTTGGAATAACACAGGAACAGGAATTGAGGCGAATGACAAGTCATTTGACCTCTCTGGATCTCTTTCTTTGTAAAATGGGCATACTACCTGCTTTGTGAGGATTTTGAATAAAAACTTTTGTTTAACCATTTAGTGATAGTAGATGCTATTTCAGTGATTAATGTTTGACCATAAATGCGTCATGCTTATTATTTAAATGATAAACTACAAGGTTTTTTATTTGTAATAATTTAATGTTGATTGGATGTATACAGCATTCCTATAATAAAGAGCCAAATTGCTTTCAGCTTGCACAGAAGATGGGATTTCCAGCCAATATTGTGGATTCTGCAGCAGAAAACATGATCAAGCTTTACAACCTTTTTCTGAAATATGATGCAACCATGGTAGAAATAAATCCAATGGTAGAGGATTCAGACGGAGCTGGTAAAGTATCTTCTTTTATCAAACATTGATTGTCTGTTTATCCACTTATCATATTCTTCACTGAGGAAGTTGAACTCATAAGGAAGTGAACTCGTTTCTATGTAGAAGCTTATTTTATAATGAAAAGAGTGAATGTGAATAAATATTAAAGAGACCCTTTAAAACAAACACCTTAAATATATATTTATGTACACACAGAGGGGTTAAAGCTGCACTGTATGGCAGCTACCAGGCACATGTGGCAGGTAAAATTAATTGAAATGATATAAGATTAAAATATTTCTCAGTTGCACTAGTTACATTTCAAGTGCTCTGTAGCCCCATGTATTGGACAGCTCTGTATTGGACAGCAGACATAAAGAACAATTTCATCATTGCAAAAAGTTCTGTTGGGCAGTGATGGATTAGAGTATCCACTACGGTAGTGAATAAATAGTTGTAGTTTTGGGGAATTAGCCATTTTAGTCTCCCCAGGTTTCAAACTTTAGAGACACCATGATTGTTATTGTACAAAGTGTGTATTCTGATACTATAGTCCTTTAATATTAGGGAAGTAAGATTAGCTTGTCACTTTGACAGCTTTTCTTTTACGTATGTTTAAAAGGTAAATCAGGTTTTGAATTATCATGCCTTCCATGTATAGTTTTTCTAAAAATATAAGTTGCTTTATTGTAGCCTAAATTTTTCTTGATATTTTACATTAATTGCTTCTGTTGCTGTGATTTGTTTGATTTTGTTTCAAGTCTCTTTGGACATTTCTAATCTTCTTAAGCATTTGTAGATCTCTTTCACTTTTATACTTCTAATTAGTTATATTCATTATTATAGAAGTCAATTTTTAGCTGGTCATTTATATGGTTGTATAAAGAAAAATGAGTAAATTTTCTTGTGATTGTAGAGGTAGTTTATAAAACTAAAAATAATTAAATTTTTTTAAAGAGTGAGGGCTGATGCACATTTTAAAAATGAAATGTCCAGTGAAGGAGAATTATCTGTATGAAACCGATATTTTTTTTTAAGGGAGGCAGTTCTTACCTATTTATTCTTTTAGATTGGCATTACTTAACCCTTCGTGGGTCAAGGACAAATTTTAAGAAACGCAGTGAAAATTGCATGAAAGCGAGTAACCCTCACCAAGGAGTCTGCACCAGTGTTCCCATGTGTGCATGTGCATATGCACTGTTTTTCATGAAGTTTAGGTGTTCTCAAACTCCTTGAAGCCTTTGGTCCTGCATTTGGTACTTGGATGTCAAATTACTAACTCCTATTGCTAGGCAACCTTTAGAATCCTTTTGTCAGGTTTCAAAACCGATCATACTGGAATTTTATTGGAATTGTATTCATCCTATAAATTGTTGGGGAAAAATTAACATCTTCCTAGTAATCAGTTTTTCCAACTAGAAATACCTTATTTTTCCATTTATGTAAGTCTTGATTTATATTTTTTTAAATAAGACTTATTTTCTTTTGGTAGGTATTATATTTCTTTTTAGATTTATTTGTAGAAATACATTTTTGTTGCTATTTTGAATGGGATCTTTTCTGCCATTGTATTTTCTTTTTTTTTTTTTTTAAGTTAACTGTCATTATCATTTTTTTTTTTAATTTTATAAATTTATTTATTTATGGCTGTGTTGGGTCTTCATTTCTGTGCGAGGGCTTTCTCTAGTTGCGGTGAGCGGGGGCCACTCTTCATCGCGGTGCGCGGGCCTCTCACTATCGCGGCCTCTCCCCTTGCGGAGCACAGGCTCCAGACGTGCAGGCTCAGTAGTTGTGGCTCACGGGCCTAGTTGCTCCGCGGCATGTGGGATCCTCCCACACCAGGGCTCGAACCCGTGTCCCCTGCATTGGCAGGCAGACTTCCAACCACTGCGCCACCGGGGAAGCCCCTGCCATTGTATTTTCTTACTGTTTATTGCTGGTATACAGAGACTGTTGATTTTGTTCTTCATTTGAAGATTTTAATTCTATCGTTGTATTTGTTTTCCTTAGTCTTTGAAAAATATCTCTACTCAGTTTCAGCTTGTCTCCCATGTTTTGGTTTATTTTCAGTTTCTTCTTTCGTAGTACATAGTTTTGAATTTTGACCATACAGAAGAGACATTCTAAGTATACTTTGGTTTCCTATAGTAAAGTTTATTTTTTTAAAAAATATTTTCCCTCTATTTAACGAAAACATAGCAAATACTATATGCTAGGCACTATTGTAAGAACTTTTCAGATATGGACCCCTATAGTTCATTAAATGTTTATAGCAGTTCTGTGAGGTAGATACTATTACTATCCTTATTTTATAGGTTAGGAAACTGAGTTACCAAGAGGTTAAGTGACTTGCCCAGGGACACATGGCTAGTGGTAGAAATGGGCGGTGAATCTAAACAGTCAACTGCAGAATTTGTACTCTTACATATGACACAGTTGTATGACAGGGATATTTTGGGTAGAGAGTAGTAGTATATCAGCATTATTGGAGTAGGAAGAGATTAGCGATAAGGTATATCTTTTAGGTTAGGAAGCTGTAGCAGTAGTCCAAGCAGGAGGTAACAAAGGCAGTGGGAATGGAAAGGAGAAGGCTTTATTTTACAGATGAGTTCAAGCTCAGGCTCTGTTAGCAGACCTACATTTCTCACAGTACTTTCTTTATATATTTTGAATGGAGGCTTTAGACCAATGCAGACTATGTAGTTATAAACATATGCAGATTGATATGTTTTATTTATAAGGTTCATATTGAGTTTCAAAAGTAATATTTAAAAAAATAGAAAATATAGATATTTGTCTCCTTTTGGTACTAACTTACCATATGACAAGATAGAATATACATTTGGGGAAATTATCATAGTATTCCTTAAAATAGTAGTTTAAGGATATTTTGAATGACTAAATTTGGAATTATTTCCTTTGTGCACAGTTTTTTTGGACTATATATGCTGCATAGAATGAAGTATACCTCTTAATTTGTACCGGTTTAATTGTTTGAATAATTGTAAGAAGAAAGCTTATAGACTCTAGACTTATTTTCCTAGTAACGCTCTGAAAACATAGGGTAATATAAAAAAAAAAATATATATATATATATATATATATTTGAATACAGTTGCTTAAATAGCTTATCATACCATTGCCATCATTGGAGTTTCCGAGAGATCTTCCAGTGATTACTGATCTTCCCTGACAGAGTTCTAATTAAAATGGATCTGACAACTAAATTACACAATTAGACAGACTTAATAAATCTATTCAAATATGAGGCTTTAACAGGGCAGTCCTTTCAGGGATAGACTGTGCCTTGGGAATAGCAGTTGGAAATGGTTGCTCGCTGTGGGAAGCTTACTCCAAGAGGAAGAAGGATTGAGCAGAATTATGCATGCCTAGTTTTATAATATCTAGATTAACTAGACAGATAATTTGCTTCCTTTCCTCTGGGAAGAATTAAGTAAAGAGACAGTGAGAGACAGATCTTATACTAAGTGAATCCTTTGAATGTGAAAGGAAGCATCAGGAGTGGGGAAGATTTGATCCCGCCCCCTCCTCCCCAAACATTCCTTAGTATTTTCTTTACCCACTGAGCTCAGCCGTCAAGCCTGTGATCTATCAGGGTGGATGTGGAGCTCTTGAGGGAGGAGAGGTTACCTGTCTGTTTGGGTAATCTTGTTCTGACTTTAAGGCTGCCTTTCCAATCCCAGCCATTGTTCCTTTGGCTATTATGGGAGCATCTATAGGTAGTTTGGATTTTTACCCCCAGAAATTTCTAAAATGGGTCAAAATAGTACACCGGTATCAGCTTTAAGAAAGTGTTATGCTCAATTCTGAAAATTTATTCTTTTCTGTTTCTGACACCACATTATGTTCAGTCAGGTTGTCTATTGGAATTTCAAAAGTTCATCAGTGAGATTAGATTATGGCATTAAAATACTCTAATAGTAAATTACATAAAGACACTGCTGGATTTAAAGTCCAAATGTGATAAAAGTCCAGAGGACCTAGAGAACTGAAGTCCCAAGTCACATTCTCTTATCTGAGTTAGAAGTTCAAAGAAATTAATGTTCTTTCTAATTTCATAAATATTTTGATTGAATGAGAGGTTATGAATTCTAGATGGTTTTTAAATTCTTTTAGTCATGGCAGTTTGGACTGTCTGTCATAGGAATGGGTAGAGTTTCTTTGTGATCTCAGAAGTTATATTATTTGAATTTCAGATCTCTTATGTGCCTGAATTCTAAAAGTGTACAAAAGGTTAATAATACATATAAGTTTATCACAGCTTTGGGCCCTCAATTACCAAATTTGGAGAAAAAACCCCCGCAGAACTCAAGCCATTCCCACTGCCAGGGACAGTGATCTCAGGCACAATAATGTTCTCAGAACCATGTACTTCGTTTTATCAAGGGTCATGGCAGAAACTCAGTGAAAGCTGAATGAAAGAGAATGGACTGATATTAGTCTCCCCAGGATGCCAGTTGTCTTGATTATCTTACCTATGGACCTGAAATCAGTTGAGAGAAATCTCCAAGTAAGGAATTAATTTTGGCCTGGTGCATTTGTGACTTCTAGGGGGGAAAAAACCCAAAATGTACATTTCTTAAAAGTTTTTCCTCTTTTGAACACTATGAATTAAGTATGGGCTCTGTTTACTGATATTACACATACCCTTGCTGTTAGCAGAGTTGTCAGTGGCTGGTTCTACTGACTGTTGCAGAGCTCGGGTCTAGGAAATATGCTTCCTAGGTATTTCACCCCAAGTATGTTTTTATTGGAGAATCACCATCACCTGAGTGAACCTGTCTTTATCTTCTTGAGTCTATATACTTTAGAGGCCTACTAAGGATTAATGCCTTTACTATGTGTTCCTCATTGTTTTTTGAATGGCATGTTAATTTTATTAATTTAATAGATATACAGTTGACTCTTGAACAACATGAATTTGAACTGTGAGGGTCCACTTATAAGCAGATTATTTTTTCAATAAGTATGTACTACGGTACTACATAATCCGTGGTTGGTTGAATCTGTGGATGCAAAACTGCAGGTATGGAGGGCCAACTGTAAAGTTATATGCAGATTTTTTTGCTAACATATCTTGAGCACTTTTTGCATTTACTAAAGCATTCTTCTAAAACACTTATTTTAATATTTGTAAAATCTGTCATATATAGATATGCCACAATTTATAACTATAAATTTATAAATGATTATCAAAATACAAGGGATCTGAAGGATCACAATCCAAGAAACATACATATTATCATTCACCAGTGATTTCAGATATTGTACTTTTTAGTTCCAAATTTTCAATATGGTTCCTTTCATAGTTTTATTTTCTGCTGAGATTACTTACCTGGTGCTTTATTATGACCATATTTTCCCTTAAATCATTAAACATGTTTAAAATAGCTATTTCACAGTCCTCTGATACTTTAAAATTTGAGTCATCTTGAGTTTGGCTTCTCTTGACTGCTTTGTTTCTTTACTGTTGATTACATTTTCCTGTTTCTTCACAGATCTAGTAATTTCTAGTTGTATACTAGACATTTTGGGAGACTGAATTCTATCATCTTCCTCTGAAAGAATGTTGTTTTTTGTTGTTAATAGTTAACTTGGCTGACTCTAAACTTTGTCTCTTGTTTTGTGCAACAGCTGAAGCTGCTCAGTTCTTTTAGCCTCTATCTGTTCAGGAATAAGGAGAAAGTTGTAGTTACATTGGAGCAAGGAAGGGATAGAGTACATATTGAAAGATGAAGTCAGAGAATTAACCTTCATAAGGGCCATTTTGGTAGAGTGCTGGAGGTAAAAGCCTGATTAGAGTGGATTTAAGAGAGAATGGCAGGAGAAAAACTTGGTACAGGGAGTTTTTTAATCAGGGCTTGGCAGATGTAGTCTCAGTTACTGCTGTTTCTCTACTTGTTCTTCTCTTTCTTCCTTTACCCTTTCTTTCTTCTTTCTTCTTCATAACCTGTTAAAAATATAAAACCCTTCGTAGGCTCACAGGCCATAAAAAATCCAGCACAGGCTGAATCTGGCCCATAGGCCATAGTTTGCTGACCCCAGGTTTAAAGAGACAACTCTTTCCATGAGTTATGCTGTATAGAAAGACGAGAGTAAGGTGGTGGGGGGAGGTAGGGAGCAAAGAGTTTTTTCTTTCTTTTTATTAAGGTGGGGGAAAGAACAGCATTTTTACAAGTCAGTTTGATTTAGCCAATAGCAAAGTGGGGTGGGGTGGAATTTACAGTGCAGGAAAGACAGAATTAGTGGAACAATCCCCTTGAGTTGAGACCCTGGGCCCAAGCAAAGGAGTTAGCTAGGAGCATGGACAGTTAATTCTTGGTAATTGAAAAGAAAATTAAATGCTTTTGAGGGTTTTTTTTTCCCCTTCTTTATCTGTTGCTTAGGATAGGTGTAGAACCAGTAACTTTGATGGGGCAGTTTTAATTCTCACATATTCTTTTTCAAGAAACAGTTTGAATTAATTGTGAACATAAATTGAAATACTTTCAGTAAGTAACAAAATGTGTTTTTCTTCTGAAGTCAAAAACATTTGATTACTGTATAGTTTATTGTGTCTATCTTGAAATTAACATCACTTTCTTTTTTTCCTTCAAAGTGCTATGTATGGATGCAAAGATCAATTTTGATTCTAATTCAGCTTATCGCCAGAAGAAAATCTTTGACCTACAGGACTGGACCCAGGAAGATGAAAGGGACAAAGATGCAGCTAAGGCAGATCTCAACTACATTGGCCTAGATGGAAATATAGGCTGTCTAGGTACCACCTGTTTTTGTGTTAAGAGTTGGATTGGCTAAGCTTAATTTATTTTCTTTGTTTGTTGCTTATACAAATCATTTTCCCTTCTTGATAGTAAATGGTGCTGGTTTGGCAATGGCCACAATGGATATAATAAAGCTTCATGGAGGGACTCCAGCCAACTTTCTTGATGTTGGTGGTGGTGCCACAGTCCATCAAGTAACAGAAGCATTTAAACTTATCACTTCAGATAAAAAGGTAGGGGCAGAACTTATGTTTTAGAATTTGAATGGCGAGAAGTAACTTGATTAATTAGTAAATGTGGTCGTTATAGTAGTTGAGCATTAAAATTCAAAAGTCCTCAATAGTTTGGAAAAATTTGCTGAAATCAATAAAATAAAAGTTAGCAAGAAAGAAAGATAAACTTTCCCATTGTGATTTAGAAAACAAGGTGAAGAAATACTGGATGGTATTAGATAATACTATAAATGGTAGTGATTTGGCATGAGAACCCATTACTATAGAAAAAATTTTGGAGATGTTAGTTGACCAAAAAAGCCAGAAATCTGGAAAGTCTGTAAAGCTAAAAAGGAAATAAAAATCATCTTTAATTCTATCCAGACATAACTTTTGTTACTATTGATTTGATTTATTTTCTTTAAGACTTGTTAATGCTTATATATTTCACACATACACTCATACACATTGCATATGTATCGTTCTAGAAACAGCTTTATTAAGGTATAATTCACGGGGCTTCCCTGGTGGCGCAGTGGTTAAGAATCTGCCTGCCAATGCAGGGGACACAGGTTCAAGCCCTTATCCGGGAAGATCCCACATGCTGTGGAGCAACTAAGCCCGTGTGCCACAACTACTGAGCCTGCGCTCTAGAGCCTGCACGCCACAACTACTGAGCCTGCGTGCCACAACTACTGAAGCCTGTGTGCCTAGAGCCCATGCTCCGCAACAAGAGAAGCCACTGCAAGGAGAAGCCTGTGCACCACAAGGAAGAGTAGCCCCCGCTCACTGCAACTAGAGAAAGCCCGCACACAGCAACAAAGACCCAGTGCAGCCAAAAATAAATGAATAAAATAAATAAAAGTAAACCAAAAAAAAAACAAAATAAAACCCAGCTTCCAAAAATAAAAAAAGATATAATTCACATGCCATATATTTCACCCATTCATATATATATCTTTTAATACACACATTTTGAGTCTTTTTTTGCTAACATCTCTTGAGCACTTTTTGTGTAAAGTATTATTCTAAAACACTCATTGTAATGTTTGCATAATATGTCATATATAGATATGCCATAATTTATAATTATGAATTTATAAATGATTATCAGAATACAAGAGATGTGAAGCATTGTGATCCAAGAAACAGACATATTATCATTCATCAGATTTTTTTTTAAGGAATATATCTACTGTGTGACCAATGTGGGTTTTTTAAGGCTTATGAAAATAAGATAATGGCCTTCATGTAAACTAGTCTTACTGAATTTAGACTAAGAATTTGTCATTGGTAGGGATCAAGATACCTTGAACTGTGTTGAGAATTGAATGAGTTGGGCAAGGGGAAGGAAATGTGCAGAGGCATGGGGTCCAGAGAGGGCCACTGTGTTCATGGATTGGTAAGATGCTTATGCATAAAGATATAGCATTATTGGGATGAATGATAAGAAGTAATGTTGGCAAATTGAGACCCAAGTTGTGAAGATCCCTGTATCTATAGCTAAGGAGTTTTGAATTTAACACTTCTACCCCAGCACATTTACAAATACATATATCAACTCCTTACCTTTTTGTTTTTTTATTTTTAAAAAAGAAGGTAATTCTGCTAGTAAAGGGTGAAAAGGAGAATAAGGAGACACTGGCAGGAGAGATCAATTTGGTTATTATACCTGCTTGTTTGGAAGGATGAAGAGGTCCATAACAAAGGCAGTGTCAGTAAGAATAAAGCAATGAAACCTACACTGCTGAGATAGAATCCTTAAGTTCATTTTTTTCCTTTTTGGGCGTGGCATGGTGAGGGATTGGTTAGGACTTCTGGCTGCAGAGAATCATTGGTTGGTGATATCTTTTGTGCTGTCAGAGGCAAAGTAAAGAAATTTGGTATTTTTGAATGAATGTGTTAAGTTTGCCCTGTGGTGATTATACCTGGTAGATAGTTGTAAAGATATTCTTCCTATAATGGTCAGATGTGTATTTGAGAGTCCTCAGTATATTGAGAAAAGTTGAAGTGTTAGGCATTGGTGATATGACTCATGCAAGTGATTTGAGGAAACCAAGAATGGAACCTGGCTCCTCCCACCCAGTGCTGAAGGATTGAATAAGGAAGGAAGACCCAATAAAAGAGGGAGAGAACAAGCTGACAGAGATAGTTGTAGATCAGGAGAGAGTGGTGACATCAAAGGCCAGGGTGAAGAGTTCTGAGAAGTAAGGGAATGGGCAGCAGTGTTAGATGCTGAAAGGGAGGAGAGGGGGGCGGAGGCCAGGCTGCAGTGGGTTGAGTTGTGATTGGGACCTGAGGGTGTGGAGTCACACAGGAGAGTTACTCCTTCGGCGGTGGGGTCTGAGGAGGCACAGAAGGACGTAGTGCTCGCAGTTGAGTGGAGGTCGGCTTGAGAAGAGCTGTGCGGTGTACGCGTGTTTGTGCAGAAGACCAAGAAGATGGGCTGTTTCTAGCTGGAGAAGAGATTTGAAGATAAAGAAGAGAGTGAATATAGCTAAAGGAGTGAAGACCTGGAGGAGACACAGTACAGTAATTAGTGATGAGGTTAGTTTTGGAGAGGAGGTTACTCCTTAAGGTATTACTGGAAAAGGAAGATCATATGCTAGAAGTTAGAGAGTTTGAAGTGGGATAGGAGGCTCATGAAGAGAGTTGAAAGGTATGAGTCAGATTCCTAAGGTATGAGTCAGCCTATTGCTGATGAATCATTATACTGCTCTTCAGGTTATGCTTGTGTTTCACAGGTTTGGTGTTTGGTTTTGTTTTTTCCCACTCTTTTGCTTTTCTTGAAGTTGGAATGGATAAACTAATAGGCTGGAATCGTGCATTATTTGAATGGGGATGGCAGGTAGACTGGGTATGAGAGAGGAGTGGCTATGAGGAAGCTGAGTGTGCCCACGACAGTGTCATTGATTTGCTCAGCTGTGGCTTCTAGGCTCTATAGTGAAGCACGCCAGATTGGGGGAGAGCTGATAGACTGGTTGATTAGGAAGGGGTTGAGGCACTAGAGGCTTTAAAAGATTGGATTTGATAGAGTTAGAGATGAAAGGCGTTAAGTGAAAGGAGAGGAGGTTGAGCAAGAGTGGGATTTACACATTTGATATTCTAGAGACGTTCATTCTGGTCAGGTCAAGGATTTGTCCTTGGTAGTAATCAGTTGATACGGACTGGAGGTAAAAGTGACACGGTAGAGCTCCAGTCACTTTAAGGCTCAAGTGCTAGATGATGCCTATGGTGCATACTGTAGCTGTCCCAAATGCGGTGGGAGGGGGTGAGATGGGAGGGTGCCAGAGTCCACTGTGAGTTCTATTCCATTATGAATTCTAGACCTTTATTTCTTGAAGTATAGAAATAAAAGTGGTAAAGGTAAGGAATGCGTAGTATAACTCATTGTGTCTCAACTTTTTTCCTGTCATGGCATTCACAGAAAGTAACATTTCAGTGGGGCACGGGAGGTACATGGGGAAGGTTGCTTGTTGTCAGAGGCCACTGGCTCAAGGTGCCAGCTGTCCCAGAACCTTCCTAATTGCTCTAAAGCATCGGTCCCCAGCTTTTTTGGCACCAGGGACTGGTTTCGTGGAAGACAGTTGTTCCACGGATGGGGTTGGGGTGGGGGATGGTTCAGGCGGTAACTCCAGGGATGGGGAGCGGGGGTGGTGGTGGTGGGGGGCGGTGGGGAGCGGGGGGGGGGGCGGGGGGGGCGGTGGGGAGCAGGGGGAGTGGTGGGGAGCGGGGGGGAGGTGGGGGGCAGGGGGGAGCGTGGGGGGCGGTGGGGGGCGGTGGGGAGCGGGGGGCGGTGGGGAGCGGCAGATGAAGCTTCGCTCCCTCGCCCGCTGCTCACCTCCTGCTGCGCGGCCCAGCTCCTAACAGGCCGCGGACTGCTACCGGTCCGTGGCCTGGGGGTTGGGGACCCCTGCTCTAAGGGGTGAGGGGAACAATATCTTGGTGTGTCTATAACCCATTTGTATCTCACTGGTTGAGAAGTTCTAGTGTAGCTGAATAAACTAAGCCTCTTTTTAAAAAACAAATAAGGTTTTTTTCTAAAGGATAGAAGAAGAGCGATTCAGACTATCAGTGTGATGATGAAAGAATGCCAACCCAAATAGGCCCTGAGGTTTGGATGTGATGTGTAGCCAGGAGTGGCCATACAGGTGTTGAGTAGTTGTGAGGGCCTGGTTTGTGTGAAAACTTGGTAGAGTTGATGGGGGAAAATGAAGAGATGATAGTTAATGAGGACTAAATTGGAGATCTTGCATATGATGTTGTCTTACAACATGGTCTGGGTTAGTAATGTTGGTAATGGCTATGCTTAATAGGAAACAAGTAAATGGAATCAGGAGGTCTTGTTAACATGTGACAGGAGAGAAGAGACTGTGAGCCAGGTGTTGAAATTACCCAAGGAGGGGAAATAAGTTTTGCTGGGTGGTGGACTGCACAGACTTCAATGATGAGAGCTGTATGCAGAGAGTATGGCTGTTTGGTCTGAAAATGTTTCCACGGAGTTAATTTTTATTATAAGGCACAGATACTAGTGTTTTCTTGGGAAGGAAGGAAAAATAGTCATTCCCTTAAAATTTTAATCTACTAAAACATTTTATTGGCAGGTACTGTCTATTCTGGTCAACATCTTCGGAGGAATCATGCGGTGTGATGTTATTGCACAGGGTATAGTCATGGCAGTAAAGGATTTGGAAATTAAAATACCTATTGTGGTACGGTTACAAGGTAAGTGTACAAGGATCTTGCAGTTGTTCTGTGAACTCTAATTGCTTAAAAGTTCATAATTCCGAGGGGTTTGGTTCATTTAGTTTTGTTTTTTTTTTTTCATTTAGTTTTAAATTTAGTTTTAAATAGCTATATATATTTTTTAACATCTTTATTGGAGTATAACTGCTTTACGATGGTGTGTTAGTTTCTGCTCTATCACGAAGTGAATCATCTGTACGAATACGTATATCCCCATATCCCCTCCTTCTTGCATCTCCCTCCCACCCTCCCTATCCCACCCCTCTAGGTGGTCACAAAGCACCGAGCTGATCTCCCTGTGATATGCGGCTGCTTCCCACTAGCTATCTATTATACATTTGGTAGTGTATATATGTCCATGCCACTCTCTTACTTTGTCCCAATAGCTGTATTTTTAAAATGAGAGTATAGTAGGGAATTTTTAAAACGTGGCTTAAAAAAAAATTCTAACATTGGAGCAAAATTGTTCATAGTTTTGCTTGGTGTAAGTTGATACATTATTTATTTGTTGTGTGTATCTTGAATTCTTACTTGTCTGAATTACCACTAATGTGATATAAGGCAAAGTATTTCACAAGGTAACTCCAGGTTTTTATAGTATTTTCTTTGGTTTAGAAGCATTTGTATTAAATGACGGAAGTTAGTTGAAATTTCATATTTGTAAATGTATATTGTGACAAACATTTTAAATGATCTTGTGTAGATATTTAAAATGTCTGTATTTGCATAAATCATTTCCAGGTACACGAGTGGATGATGCTAAGGCACTGATAGCGGACAGTGGACTTAAAATTCTTGCTTGTGATGACTTGGATGAAGCTGCTAAAATGGTAAACAGGTTATGTTGATCTGAGGATAAATTTGCAGTGTATGAAAGATTTATAAACGTTTAGATTCTAAAATGAACCAGCTAATATTGCTAATACTTAGTGTTTCAGCTAAACACTAGGAGTATTGAACCCCATATACCTATCACCCATCTTAAACAATTACCAGCTCATGCTCAATCTTGTCTCATCTTATTCTTACCTTCTTCCTTCCTTGCCCATGATTATGTTGAAGCAAATCCCAGACATTCTATTATTTCATACTTATCATCATGTATCTGTAAAAGATATAGGTATTGATGGTATAAAGGAATTATTATTACTTGTTTCAGATGGGATAGTGGTGTTATGTTTATGTTTAATAAAAAAAGAATCAAGTCAGTGTTGAAATTTCCCTGATTCTCTTAAATATTTTTTGCCTAGGTTCTTTGTTAGAATTAGGATCAAAATAAGTCTATGCTTGCAGTTGGTTAATATATCACTAAATTTCTTTTTATAGATTCTCCCTTGCCTCTTTTTTTATTCTTAGCTTTATTTGTTGAAAAAACCAGGCTGATGGTCTTGTAGTGATTCCTATAGTCTGGATTTTAATGTGTGTATTCATGGGGTGTCATTTAACATGTTCCTCTGCTCCTGTATTTCCTGTAAACTGGTAGTTCAATCTATAGGTTTGATCATATATGTATTTGATTTTGAGGAGCGGGGAGCAAGAATATTTTATGGTTGATTTTGTGTAATTCCATAAGGAGGTATATAAATGTCAGAGAATTTCTCTTTTTGTAATACTAGCAGTCATTGACATTCATAACTTAGATCCAATATTTTGTTTATGCAAAGTGGTGATTTTCTAACTCTGTGATTATTTATTATATGGAATACTTATAAAAAGCAAAACTTTCTTGTATCAACTATTTGTTGGCGTGAAGTACATTTTTCATAGAAAAAGCAGGATACTTACTTAATTCTTTGGTTTTATTGATCAGTTTTCAAAATAATGGGTTTGTTCCATTATGGCCTACTAAAGTGACCCAGGCTTTTTTGTTTCTTAGTTTTTGTTTTTAGGTGTGTGTGTTGTGTGTTGCATGCACGCATGTATGCACATGCTGTTTTGAACTCATGGATTTAAATATATTTGATGTGGTTCAGTCCATTTTAGTTATTTTTATTGATGCTTAGATTATCTCACCTTTGGTCAGTGGGAACCTCTTCAAGTTGACTCCTGAGTCCTTCCTACATGCCCTGTGATATGCTTTCTGATATGATGAGATTTTTCAGGCTCATCTTTACATTTCTTGCTGCAGACCTAGAATCAGCCAGATGGTGTTTATAGACAGCACAATTTAAGCTTTAAGGGTACTTACAACTATTGGGTTGCTCATTGTTTCTAGATACTTTTAAGTGACAAATCTAGGAAAATATGTATTTTTTAAAGAGATAAATATATGAGTACATACTTCCAATATTTCCAATGCAAATCCAAGGTACAGTTTTTTTTTCTTATCTGATATCTGTTTCTCTTTTTTCCCATTCTGTACTAACATAAATATTCCTTTGCTTTGTCCCTCGATACAGACATGACAGTTTTAGAATAATAATACCAACAATATGACTACTGAAAGTAGTTCAAGACTTGTATGCACAGTTCTTTTTGTCCTTTGAAGTATTTCCCATAATTTGCTGGATTTTAAGATTCACATGAAACAGTTCTCTGTTTTATCCCACCTTTGATGCACGGTTAGCTTCATTTATTTATTTTAAAGGAATTGCTTAAAAATTTTTTTGTTATAATATTTCCAAAGTCAAACTGTAAAACAAGGTATACTTAGAGAATCTAGCCTTTATACCTATTCCTGTTTGTTCCTTCCCCATAGGTAACCAGTTTTTTGGTTTTCTTAGGATTTTTTTGTTCATCTTTTCACTTTTTTAAAAACACAAGCAAATAATGTATGTGTATACATATAGATGTATGTATACATATATCTCTCCACTTTCCCACATTATATGATGGTAACATGTATTTTACCTCATTTCTTTTACTTAACACTGTATCTTGGTGCACACTCCCTAGTAGATACAGAGATGTTTTTAAATGAGAACTTCTGATTCTTTCCCACCTATGTTTATACACGTTTCACAGAATACTCTTTGGTGCTATATGGTTTAATCAGTAACTAGGCTTTTGAGATTTGCTTTGTTAATGTGATATCTTTTCATAAGAATAATAAAGGTCTTATTTCCTTCTTTAGGACATACTTTGGGAAAAAACTTAGCTAGTAAATAAAATTCAACTGCAGTTTAGAGACAGAGGAATTTACACTCAGTTCTGAGTTTAAATTAAGATTTTGAGCAAGGGAATGGTAGGGAGAAAGTGTTTCGGGAAGCCTGTTTTGACTTTGAGATGTGGAGTCAATTGTTGAAGGGAAGAGTGAGAGACAGTAGGAGTCTGGCTAGTGTAATAATTAGCTGTGAGGTGAAGGGAATGGATAGGTTAGAACTTTTCTCTGAAAATATGCTTGTTTGCAATGAGAGCCTGAATTAAGAAAAGCTTTGTGGACATGGAGAGAAAGGAGAAGAATCAATAGGAGCTTGATCAAATAGACCATGAAAGATAAAAGTGAACAGTTGATTTTCGTTGTGTCCATAGTGTTTTTCTACTGAGTAGGAGGTTATGGAAGTCATGACAATATTAATAATATGATAATATTAGCAACTGTTACCATTTATAATTTATTGTGCATGCAATGCTAAGCCTTTTTTTTTCTTCAAGTATTATCTTATTTAATACAAGTTTGGTGAAATAATCTCCATTTTTATAGATAAAGAAACAGAGGCTAGATAAATTAACTTATTCAGGATCATGTATCATAAGCATCAGAGTGGGATCTGAACTCAAGGTGTCTAACTTTAAAACCTTCTCTTAACTACTCTGCTGGGGAGGAGAGAAGCTAAATCTGCTGTTTGGTTTTCGATATGTTTAATTTGTATATGTTGTATGGTACCAGCTGGATATTCTCAGACAGATTATAGAGAGAACATTGGAATTCAGCTTGATAATTGTTAACTTACTGACAGAAAGTAAAATACTAACTCCTAAACCCAAGCTCCTATCCCAACATTGTAAGTTAAGATTATTTACATTTTAAAAAGGATTTATTTATTTATTTATTTATTTATTTATTTATTTATGGTCGCACTGAGAGGCTTTCGGGATCTTAGTTCCCCGACTAGGGATTAAACTGGGGCCTGGCAGTGAAAGCGCCGAGTCCTAACCACTGGACCACTAGGGAATTGCTTTTATTTAGATGTGCTTTGCGTTCTGTAGTATCCAGCTAAGACAGTCACTGTTTCTGTCTTTAAAGATAAAGGCAGAAGACCTAAATAGACATTTCTCCAAAGAAGACATACAGATGGCCAACAGGCACATGAAAAAATGCTCAACATCACTAATTATTAGAGAAATGCAAATAAAAACTACAGTGAGGTATCACCTCACACTGGTCAGAATGGCCAGTCTGTATTTTAGTCTACAAATAACAAATACTGGAGAGGGTGTGGAGAGAAGGGAACCCTCCTACACTGTTGGTGGGAATGTAAATTGGTGCAGCCACTATGGAGAACAGTATGGAGGTTCCTCAAAAAACTAAAAACAGAACTACCATCTGATCCAGCAATCCCACTCCTGGGCATATATCCGGAGAAAACCATAATTGGAAAAGATACATGCACCCCTATGGTCATAGCAGCACTATTTACAATAGCCAAGACATGGAAGCAGCCTAAATGTCCATCAACAGATGAGTGGATAAAGAAGATGTAGTATAAATATGCAATTGAATACTACTCAGCCATAAAAAAGAATGAAATAATGCCATTTGCAGCAACATGGATGGACCTAGAGATCATCTTTCTAAGTGAAGTAAGTCAGAAAGAGAAAGACAAATACCATATGATATCACTTATATGTGGAATCTAAAATATGACACAAATGAACTTATTTACAAAACAGAAACAGACTCACAGACATAGAAAACAAGCTTAGGGTTACCAAAGGGGAAAGGGAGATGGGGAGGGATAAATTAGGAGTTTGGGATTAACAGATACAAACTACTATATATAAAAAAATAACCAACAAGGACCTACTGTATAGCACAGGGAGCAGTATTCAGTACCTATAAGGGAAAAGAATCTATATATAAAACTGAATATATATATATATATATATATATATATAAAATACAGAATCACTTTTCTGTACACCTGAAACTAACACAACATTGTAAATCAACTATAATTTTAAAAAAAGGAAAAAATATAGATAAAATTTAGGCAATGACAGAGATATATACATATATCAGATATGTATCTATTTAATACCTTCTGATATTATATATATGAATAAAATCCAGTGTGGGTTATGGTGTGGGTTGTGAACAGTGTTAGATTTGACTATCCTTCAAGAGTGGCAAATGCTTATAAGACTGTGAAGTGATTTATAACAATGTCAGAATAGCCCAGATATTTTAAATGAAAAAGACTGAACATGCAATTAATTTTACATTGACCAATCGTTCTGAGTCTATGTTTTTATGAAAATAGAGACAAAGCTTGTTTTTTTCCTTTCAGGTTGTAAAGCTGTCTGAGATAGTGACCTTAGCCAAGCAAGCCCAGGTGGATGTGAAATTTCAGTTGCCAATCTGATTTGAGAACCCAGTGGTTGACTGAAGATGTTAAATGTGTTATAATTGTTAAAAATACTGAGTTCTGTATTATTATTGTTCCTTTTCTCTTTAGTGTGTGAAGATTGTAATTACCGTCTAGGCACAAAAACTTTTAAAAGCATTTGGTCTGCATTTAATTCTGTTCAGAATGGGCTGTTTGTATAAAGAATGTGTAATGCAGTTATCTAGTTTGTTTTGTTGCAGCTTTCTTTTTCAGTTTTACAGAATGTCACTTGCAATATGCGTTTATTATTGTTGGGTACAGCATTCTTCATTGATAAGAGTCTTATGAATGAAATAAATATGAAGACAAAGCTTTATTCTTTAGTGTTAGAAATGTATTATATCTAATAACTAATTTCATTAGTAGAGCAGTGTATTAAAACAATGTTTATATAAGAAGTGTCTATGTTCAACACCTAACTAAATATATCAAGTCACTATTTATAAACAGACCTTTCAAACACTCCCCAGAATATTCTTTTAAGTATTTCAGTAAAGTAACTTGTGAATTATTTGAACATTGTTTTAATCATTACAGAACACTGCAAGTCCTCATGATCTTGTGGTATTGAGAAGAACCTGTAGGTTTGTATCATGTAAGGATATATTTACTAAGGACTTGGCAGACAAAATTAACAATGTCAATTTAAATTAATAAAAAATCTCCCAATGTGATTTGCATTAATGTTTTTTTTTCTTTTTTAAGTAAACACAGTGAAGGTGATGTGTTTATCATTGCACTAAACACCTCTCAATAACTGATTTGTAGATCATGTACTGGGGCATGATATTACATATTATAAAGTGATCTACAGATATTTCAGTTGAATTCTACTGTTTACATGTGTGCCATCTCGTACCTTCTCCAAAAAGCCCACATTGTCCTTTGTGTCCCAATTTGTGTATGTGTGTGTGTGTATGTATATATGTACATGTCCATCTTTTCTTCATTGCATAGAACAGTTGATATTTAACTATTAACAATGTTCAAACCATGTGATAATAACAGTGTAAGTACCATGGAAGGAAATACCAGCCAAGCATTAGACTATGTATGTAAACATGCTGGTGAATTTGAGAACTTCTACCTATTTCTTAAAACGTGATCTCTCTCTCTCTCTCTCTCACACACACACACACACGCACACATGCACACACACACACAATGAGAGGCAGCATAGCATAATTGATTATGAGCGCAGAATTTGAAATTGAATCTGGTTTGAATCTTGGCTCCACTACTTACTAGCTATATAAGTTGGGCAAGTTTCTAAATTTCAGTGTACCTCAGTTTCCTCAAGCTCCTTTCTCATCTTCACTAGAATTATTTAGAGGGGAGAGGGAGACAGAGGCAAAGAGAGAGAGGGAGGGAAATTATATAGAGAACACATGAAATATATATATATTGAAACCAACTATATGTATATCATATGATTATATATTGGTCTGTCTTCCCTGCCTATACATTAAAACACTAAATCAGAGCCATTAAACCATTTAAAATTGTGATAAAGTTATAATTAAAAGTCCAAGTCTTTAGCTTTTAATTTTAAAAAAATCATTCCAAAGAATGCCAGCCAGTGATTAGCTCAGAAGATATTGGCATTTGTATTGGTTGGGTCTAGTCAGGAATTAAAGACAATGCTTGGTATTTCAGAGAGGATGTAATGCTAGTGTTCTAGTTATCTGTTCTTGCATAATACATTATCCCCAAATTTAGTGATTTTCAAACAACAAAATTTTAATTTCATCATTTCTATGTGTCAGAAGATTGGAAGCAGTTCAGCTGGGTGGTAGTTCTGGTGATGCAGTTATTTGCAAGTTTGAGTACTACTCCCAAGATGGCCCCCACACATGGCTGTTGACCTCAGTCTCTCCCTGTGTCCGCCTATCCTCGGGGCTGATTGAGTGTCCTTGTGATAGGGCAGTTGGCTCCCTCCAGAGCAAGTGATCCAAGGGAACAAGAAGGAAGCTACAATTCCTTCTGTGTTCTGATCTCAGATACTTGTGTTCTCCTCTCGTTGTTATTTCTGCCACGCTCTATTAGAAATGAATCACTAAGTCCAGGCCCCAAGAAGAGGGGAATTCAGCTCCATTCTTTTATTTTTAAAATATCGTTATTGGAATATAATTGCTTTACAATGGTGTGTTAGTTGCTGCTTTATAACAGGGTGAATCAGCTATACATATACATATATCCCCATATGTTTTCCCTCTTGGGTCTCCCTCCCTCCCACACTCCCTATCCCACCCCTCTAGGTGGTCACAAGGCACCGAGCTGATCTCCCTGTGCTATGCGGCTGCTTCCCACTAGCTATCTATTTTACGTTTGGTAGTGTATATATGTCCATGCCACTCTCTCACTTCGTCCCAGCTTACCCTTCCCCCTCCCCGTGTCCTCAAGTCCATTCTCTAGTAGGTCTGTATCTTTCTTCCCATCCTGTCCCTAGGTTCTTCATGGCCATTTTTTTTTTTCTTTTAGATTCCATATATATGTGTTAGCATACGGTATTTGTTTTTCTCTTTCTGACTTACTTCACTCTGTATGACAGACTCTAGGTCCATCCAACTCACTATAAGTAACTCAATTTCGTTTCTTTTTATGGCTGAGTAATATTCCATTGTATGTATGGGCCACATCTTCTTTATCCATTCATCTGTCGATGGACAGTTAGGTTGCTTCCATGTCCTGGCTGTTGTAAATAGAGCTGCAGTGAACATTGTGGTACATGACTCTTTCTGAATTATGGTTTTCTCAGGGTATGTGCCCAGTAGTGGGATTGCTGGGTTGTATGGTAGTTTTATTTTTACTTTTTTCAGGAACCTCCATACTGTTCTCCATAGTGGCTGTATCAATTTACATTCCCACCAACAGCGCAAGAGGGTTCTCTTTTCTTTACACCCTCTCCAGCATTTATTATTTGTAGATTTTTTGATGATGGCCATTCTGACTAGTGTGAGGTGATATTGTAGATTTGATTTGCATTTCTCTAATGATAGTGATGTTGAGCATCCTTTCTTGTGTGTGTTGGCAATCTGTATATCTTCTTTGGAGAAATGTCTATTTAGGTCTTCTGCCCATTTTTGGATTGGGTTATTTGTTTTTTTGATATTGAGCTGCATGAGCTGCTTGTAAATTTTGGAGATTAATCCTTTGTCAGTTGCTTCATTTGCAAATATTTTCTCCCATTCTGAGGGTTGTCTTTTGGTCTTGTTTATGGTTTCCTTTGCTGTGCAAAAGCTTTTAAGTTTCATTAGGTCCCATTTGTTTATTTTTGTTTTTATTTCCATTTCTCTAGGAGGTGGGTCAAAAAGGATCTTGCTGTGATTTATGCCATAGAGTGTTCTGCCTATGTTTTCCTCTAAGAGTTTTATAGTGTCTGGCCTTACATTTAGGTCTTTAATCCATTTTGAGTTTATTTTTGTGTATGGTGTTAGGGAATGTTCTAATTTCATTCTTTTGCATGTAGCTGTCCAGTCTTCCCAGCAACATTTATTGAAGAGGCTGTCTTTTCTCCATTGTATATTCTTGCCTCCTTTATCAAAGATAAGTTGACCATATGTGTGTGGGTTTATCTCTGGGCTTTCTATCCTGTTCCATTGATCTATATTTCTGTTTTTGTGTCAGTACCATACTGTCTTGATTACTGAAGCTTTGTAGTATAGTCTGAAGTCAGGGAGCCTGATTCCTCCAGCTCCGTTGTTCTTTCTCAAGATTGCTTTGGCTATTTGGGGTCTTCTGTGTTTCCATACAAATTGTGAAATTTTTTGTTCTAGTTCTGTGAAAAATGCCATTGGTAATTTGATAGAGATTGCATTGAATCTGTAGATTGCTTTGGGTACTATAGTCATTTTCACAATGTTGATTCTTCTAATCCAAGAACATGGTATATCTCTCCATCTATTTGTATCACCTTTAATTTCTTTCATCAGTGTCTTACAGTTCTCTGCATACACGTCTTTTGTCTCCTTAGGTAGGTTTATTCCTAGGTATTTTATTCTTTTTGTTGCAATGGTAAAAGGGAGTGTTTCCTTCATTTCACTTTCAGATTTTTCATCCTTAGTGTATAGGAATGCAAGAGATTTCTGGGCATTAATTTTGTATTCTGCTACTTTACCAAATTCATTGATTAGCTCTAGTAGTTTTCTGGTAGCATCTTTAGGATTCTCTGTGTATAGTATCATGTCATCTGCAAACAGTGACAGCTTTACTTCTTCTTTTCCGATTTGGATTCCTTTCATTTCTTTTTCTTCTCTGATTACTGTGGCGAAAACTTCCAAAACAATGTTGAATAATAGTGGTGAGAGTGAACAACCTTGTCTTGTTCCTGATCTTAGTGGAAATGATTTCAGTTTTTCACCATTGAGAATGATGTTGGCTGTGGGTTTGTCGTATATGGCCTTTATTATGTTGAGATAAGTTCGCTCTATGCCTACTTTCTGGAGGGTTTTTATCATAAATGGTGTTGAATTTTGTCGAAAGCTTTTTCTGCATCTATTGAGATGATCATATGGTTTTTATTCTTCAGTTTGTTATTATGGTGTATCACATTGATTGATTTGCGTATATTGAAGAATCCTTGCATTCCTGGGATAAACCCCACTTGATCATGGTGTATGATCCTTTTTATGTGCTGTTCGATTCTGTTTGCTAGTATTTTGTTGAGGATTTTTGCATCTATGTTCATCAGTGCTATTGGCCTGTAGTTTTCTTTCTTTGTGACATCTTTGTCTGGTTTTGGTATCAGGGTGATGGTGGCCTCATCAAATGAGTTTGGGAGTGTTCCTCCCTCTGCTATATTTTGTAAGAGTTTGAGAAGAATAAGTGTTAGCTCTTCTCTAAATGTTTGATAGAATTCTCCTGTAAAGCCATCTGGTCCTGGGCTTTTGTTTGTTGGAAGATTTTTAATCACAGTTTTTCAATTTCAGTGCTTGTGATTGGTCTGTTTATATTTTCTGTTTCTTCCTGGTTCAGTTTTGGAAGGTTGTACTTTTCTAAGAATGTGTCCATTTCTTCCAGGTTGTCCATTTTATTGGCATATAGTTGCTTGTAGTCATCTCTCATGATCCTTTGTATTCCTGCAGTGTCAATTGTTACTTCTCCTTTTTCATTTCTAATTCTATTGATTTGAGTCCTCTCCCTCTTTTTCTAGATGAGTCTGACCAATGGTTTATCAATTTCGTTTATCTTCTCAAAAAACCAGCTTTTAGTTTTATTGATCTTTGCTCTTGTTTTCTTTGTTTCTATTTCATTTATTTCTGCTCTGATCTTTATGATTTCTTTCCTTCTGCTAACTTTGGGGTTTTTTTATTCTTCTTTCTCTGATTGCTTTAGGTGTAAGGTTAGATTGTTTATTTGAGATGTTTCTTGTTTCTTAAGGTAGGATTGTATTGCTGTAAACTTGCCTCTTAGCACTGCTTTTGCTGCATCCCATAGGTTTTGGGTCATCGTGTTTTCACTGTTGTTTCTAGGTATTTTTTGATTTCCTCTTTGATTTCTTCAGTGATCTCTTGGTTATTAAGTAGTGTATTGTTTAGCTTCCATGTGTTTGTATTTTTTACAGAGTTCTTCCTGTAATTGATGTCTAGTCTCATAGCGCTGTGGTCGGAAAAGATACTTGATACGATTTCAGTTTTCTTAAATTTACCAAGGCTTGATTTGTGATCCAAGGTATGATCTATCCTGGAGAATGTTCCATGAGCACTTGAGAAGAAAGTGTATTCTGCTGTTTTTGGATGGAATGTCCTATAAATATCAATTAAGTCCATCTTGTTTAATGTATCATTTAAAGCTTGTGTTTCCGTATTTATTTTCATTTTGGATGATCTGTCCATTGGTGAAAGTGGGGTGTTAAAGTCCCCTACTGTGATTTTGTACTGTCGATTTCCCGTTTTCTGGCTGTTAGCATTTGCCTTATGTATTGAGGTGCTCCTATGTTGGGTGCATAAATATTTCCAATTGTTATATCTTCTTCTTGGATTGATCCCTTGATCATTATGTAGTGTCCTTCTTTGTCTCTTGTAATAGTCTTTGTTTTAAAGTCTGTTTTGTCTGATACGAGAATTGCTACTCCAGCTTTCTGTTGATTTCCATTTGCATGGAATATCTTTTTCCATCCCCTCACTTTCAGTCTGTATGTGTCCCTAGGTCTGAAGTGGGTCTGTTGTAGACACCATATATACAGGTCATGTTTTTGTATCCATTCAGCCAGTCTGTGTCTTTTGGTTGGAGTATTTAATACATTTACATTTAAGGTAATTATTGATATGTATGTTCCTGTTACCATTTTCTTAATTGTTTTGGGTTTGTTATTGTAGGTGTTTCCCTTCTCTTGCGTTTCCTGCCTAGAGAAGTTCCTTTAACATTTGTTGTAAAGCTGGTTTGGTGTTGCTGAATTCCCTTAGCTTTTGCTTGTCTGTAAAGGTTTTAATTTCTCCATCAAATCTGAATGAGATCTTGCTGGGTAGAGTAATCTTGGTTGTAGGTTTTTCCGTTTCATCACTTTAAATATGTCATGCCACTCCCTTCTGGCTTGCTGCTGAAAGATCAGCTGGTAACCTTATGGGGATTCCCTTGTATGTTATTTGTTTTTTCCTTGCTGCTGTTAATATTTTTTCTTTGTATTTAATTTTTGATAGTTTGATTAATATGTGTCTTGGTGTGTTTCTCCTTGGATTTATCCTGTATGGGACTCTACGCTTCCTGGAGTTGATTGACTATTTCTTTTCCCATATTAGGGAAGTTTTCAACTATAATCTCTTCAAATATTTTCTCAGTCCCTTTCTTTGTCTCTTCTTCTTCTGGGACCCCTATAATTCAAATGTTGGTGTGTTTTATGCTGTCCCAGAGGTCTCTGAGACTGTCCTCAATTCTTTTCATTCTTTTTTCTTTATTCTGCTCTGTGGTAGTTATTTCCACTATTTTATCTTCCAGGTCACTTCTCCATTCTTCTGCCTCAGTTATTCTGCTATTGATTCCTTCTAGAGAATTTTTAATTTCATTTATTGTGTTGTTCATCATTGTTTGTTTGCTCTTTAGTTCTTCTAAGTCCTTGTTAAACGTTTCTTGTATTTTCTCTGTTCTATTTCCAAGATTTTGGATCATCTTTACTATCATTATTCTAAATTCTTTTTCAGGTAGACTGCCTATTTCCTCTTCATTTATTTGGTCTGGTGGGTGTTTACCTTGCTCCTTCATCTGCTGTGTGTTTCTCTGGCTTCTCATTTTGCTTAACTTACTGTGTTGGGCGTCTGCTTTGCGCAGGCTGCAGGTTCGCAGTTCCCGTTGTTTTTGATGTCTGCCCCCAATGGCTAGGATTGGTTCAGTGGCTTGTGTAGGCTTCCTGGTGGAGGGGACTAGTGCCTTTGTTCTGGTGGATGAGGCTGGATCTTGTCTTTCTGGTGGGCAGGACCACATCTGGTGGTGTGTTTTGGGGTGTCTGTGACCTTACTATGACATTAGGCAGCCTCTCTGCCAATGGGTGGGGTTGTGTTCCTGTCTTGCTAGTTGTTTGGCATAGGGTGTCCAGCACTGTAGCTTGCTGATCGTTGAGTGGAGCTGGGTCTTGCCGTTGAGATGGAGGTCTCTGGGAGATTTTTGCCATTTGATATCACGTGGAGCTGCGAGCTCTCTGGTGGACCAATGTCCTGAACTCGGCTCTCCCACCTCAGAGGCACAGGCCTGATGCCTGGCCGGAGCACCAAGACCCTGTCTTCCACATGGCTCAAAAGAAAAGGGAGAAAAAATAAAATAAAATAAAAAATAATTATTAAGAATAAAAAAAAATTTTAAAGTAATAAAAAAAGAAAGAAAGAAGAGAGCAACCACACCTAAAAACAAATCCACCAATGATAACAAGTGCTAAAAAGTATACTAAAAGAAAGAAAATAATAGAACCCTAGGAAAAATGGTATAAGCAAAGCTATGCAGACAAATCACACACAGAAGCATACACATACACACTCAAAAAAAGAGAAAAAGGGAAAAATATATATATATCGTTGCTCCCAAAGTCCACCTCCTCAATTTGGGATGATTTGTTGTCTATTCAGGTATTCCAGAGATGCAGGGTACATCAAGTTGTTTGTGGGGCTTTAATCCGCTGCTCCTGAGGGTGCTGGGAGAGATTTCCCTTTCTCTTCTTTGTTCGCACAGCTCCCGGGGTTCAGCTTTGGATTTGGACCCGCCTCTGCATGTAGGTTGCCTGAGGGCATCTGTTCTTCCCTCAGACAGGATGGGTTAAAGGGACAGCTGATTAGGGGGCTCTGGCTCACTCAGGCCGGCGGGAGGGAGGGGTACGGATATGGGGCGAGCCTGCGGCGGCAGAGGCCGGCGTGACGTTGCAGCCTCCTGAGGCGTGCCATGTGTTCTCCCGGGGAAGTTGTCCCCGGATCACGGGACCCTGGCAGTGGTGGGCTGCACATGCTCCTGGGAGGGAAGGTGTGGATAGTGACCTGTGCTTGCACACAGGTTTCTTGGTGGCAGCAGCAGCAGCCTTAGCGTCTCATGCCCGTCTCTGGGGTCCACGCTGATAGCCATGGCTCACGCCCGTCTCTGGAGCTCGTTTAGGCGGTGCTCTGAATCCCCTCTCCTCGCGCACCAGGAAACAAAGAGGGAAGAAAAAGTTTCTTGCCTCTTAGGCAGCTCCAGACTTTTTCCTGGACTCCCTCCCGTCTAGCCGTGGCGCACTAGCCCCCTTCAGGCTGTGTTCACGCCGCCAACCTCAGTCCTCTCCCTGCGATCCCACCGAAGCCCGAGCCTCAGCTCCCAGCCCCCGCCTGCGCGGGCGGGTGAGCAGACAAGCCTCTCGGGCTGGTGAGTGCTGGTCGGCACCAATCCTCCATGCGGGAATCTCTCCACTTTGCCCTCTGCACCCCTGTTGCTGCGCTCTCCTCCGTGGCTCCGAACCTTCCCTCCTCTGCCACCCGCAGTCTCCACCCGCGAAGGGGCTTCCTAGTGCGTGGAAACCTTTCCTCCTTCACAGCTCCCGTCCCTATTCTTTTGTCTCTGTGTTTTCTTTTTTCTTTTGCCCTCCCCAGGTACGTGGGGAGTTTCTTGCCTTTTTGGAGGTCTGTGGTCTTCTGCCAGCGTTCAGTAGGTGCTCTGTAGGGGTTGTTCCACATGTAGACGTATTTCTGATGTATTTATGGGGAGGAAGGTGATCTCTGCGTCTTACTCTTCCGCCATCTTGAAGCTCCTCCCAGCTCCATTCTTGAAGGGGGAAGCATCAGGGAGTTTATTGACATATTTTAAAACCATCACAACTCCTGCTGGGTGCTGAAAGCAAACAGTGCATGCTGAGTTCACTCAGAGATTAGTAACTGCCAGGACTGAGGTAGTAATGAGAGTCTAGGAGCTTGGAAGAGTTCTGATGCTCGGACCACTGAGAGGGAGGGGGCCGTGGGTGCCGATGTTCAAACCCTGCTTTAACTGGTGGACCCGGAGCGATTGATAGTATCAGTTACAGCTGAGAAGTCAGGTAACGGGACAGAAACTATCTAGTGCAGTTGAAACAGGCTACAGCTAATCATGGTAAGAATGATTGTAATGTAATGGTGGGGGAGGAAGTCTGTTCTGTGGAGAAGGGAGAGTGGAAACAACTGGCTGGTGGCTACTTATACACCCTTCTACCTCATCTGCCAAGCACGCATACAGACACACCTCAGCCATATCGTGGGTTTGGTTCTAGAAGACTGCAGTAAAGCAAATATCCAATAAAGGGAGTCACACAAATTTTTTGGTTTCCCCGTGCGTATAAAAGTTACGTTTATACTATACTGTCGTCTATTAAGTGTGCAATGGCATTGTATCTAAAAAAAACAGCATGCAGGGCTTCCCTGGTGGCGCAGTGGTTGAGAGTCTGCCTGCCAGTGCAGGGGACGCGGGTTCGAGCTCTGGTCTGGGAGGATCCCACATGCCGCGGAGCAACTAGGCCCGTGAGCCACAACTACTGAGCCTGCACGTCTGGAGCCTGTGCTCCGCAACAAGAGAGGCCGCGATGGTGGGAGGCCCGCGCACCACTGTGAAGAGTGGCCCCCGCTTGCCGCAACTAGAGAAAGCCCTCGCACAGAAACGAAGACCCAACACAGTCAAAAATAAATAAATAAAAAATAAATAAAATAAAATAAAGGAATTCCTTAAAAAAAAAAAAAACAGCATGCATACCTTCATTAAGATGTCTTTATTGCTAAAAAATGCAAACCATCTTCTGAGCCTTCAGTGAGTCATATTAGCGACATCAAAGATCACTGATCCCAACAGATCACCATAACAAATAAAATAAAAATGGAAAAGTTTGAAATATTGCAAGAATTCCAAAATGTGACACAGAGACATTAAGTTAGCAAATGCTGTTGGAAAAATGGCACCGATAGGCAGGGATGCCACAGACCTTCAACTTGTAAAAAACAGCATCTGTGAAGCACAATAAAGTCAAGTGTAGTAAAACGCAGTGTGCCTGTATACCCATGAATATTCTTTATACAGTCTTGATGCTTCCTTCCCTACAGCTCTACCTGCTTCATGTGGAAAAACCTACTTTAACATTTAAATTCTCTAAGTTACAGTTGAGTAGATACATATAAACGTCTCCAGTTTCTACATAGAATATAACCAATTTTGACTATTATATCAACTTTATAGCTACAGAACCTAGGACAGTAAGCCCGATAGATACTGGTGCTTTGTAACAGATGGGATTAAAAAGCTGACACATGTTAAGGGAGAAAACAAGAAAACCAAAAGAGAGAAACGACACTCACAACCCCAGCAGGACATTGAAGCTATTTACATTTTAGTGAGTTGTTTCTGCCTGGCAAAGAATTCTGTTTAGAGAAATTAAAAGATCATGTGCGTAAATGTTAGCAGGCCGTGGGTCAGGTGTGCAGGGCTGTAATTCGAATCATGCTCTTTGGTCATGTTGAAATGTAAAGGGTGAGAAAAACCTGTGGAAAATCAATTTTCAGATTTATGTAATTTATCGTGTGGTGATAACCTGAAATGAGATTTAGAGGTTTGCAATCTAAAATGAAAGATAAGAGGTTGGTAAATCAATTTTTGTTTAAAGTTTCATTTAAAATGAAGTGGTGAACGTGAAGGGATAAAATAATAATGATGTGAAAGTTGGTGTCTGAGTGACAGCCTGGTGAGGAGAAAACTGGGCAATGAAGGCCTGTCCGTGATGATGCAGAAGAGACTGGAGATAGAGCTGACTGTCCTTGAGCGCCAGGATTTGACCTACTGTCCGAATGTTCTCGGATCGAGGCTTTGGCAGTTTTTGTTCTCCTTTTCAAAAAGCCGGCTTTGTCAGCATCTTTTTCTGCTCTGAAGAAATTGAAGGGCTTTGTTATTCATAACTTTGCCTCATAAGGAGGTAAGATCGCGGACAACTTTTTGTCTCTTCACACATAACCAGCTTCTTTCCATTTTTCGTTTCTTTCAATTGTGTGTGTACTTTGCTGTTTTCCTGTGTATTGCCTCCCCTTCAGCTTTAGTCAGGGGGAGCCACCGCCACTCAATGGCTACACACACAAGAGAATGCATGTACTATCATCGTACACAACCCAGTCTTGCATTATTGACATTTAGTTTCCACATTTTTAGCATTATAAATAACAGAGGTGAATGCCCTGGTGCCTGTGTTTATCACGTGGTTAATTTCTCCTTCAGATAAAAACCTGTAGGTGGAATAGCTGTGTAGAATCATAACTGTATGTAATATTTCCATGGCAGTTGCTGAGCTGCTTTGCAGAAAATCTGTACTGGTTACTCTCCCATTCGCAGTGCATGATGGTTTTTCCAAACCTTTGACAACAGCGCGTCACTAATTCCAAATGGGCAAAAAGCATGTTCTTCCTGTTGAATGTTGACTAGGCTTTCATCTGTTTACTAGTCCTTTGTGGAGGAGTGTATGTGTATGACTTCCATTTCATGCCCTTTGACTGTTTTTCCAATGACTGTTTATTCTTTGATATTTAAGAACTTTTTGCGTATTTGAGATTAACCATTTGTTGTACTACATATGTTTTATCATTTGTAGTTTTTTATCGTGGTGAGAACACTTAACAGGAAATCTACCCTCTCAACAAATTTTTAAGTGCACATAACAGTGTTGTTAGCTGTAGGCACAGTGCTGTTTAGCAGATCTCTAGAACTTGTTCATCTTGTATAACTGAAGCTTTATACCCATTGGATAGCAGGTCCTCATTTCCCCCTTCCCCAGCCCCTGGAAAACCACCATTCTACTCTGTTTCTGTGAGTTTGACTATTTTAGATACCTCATATAAGTGGAATCATATAGTATTTTTCTCATATGTAATTTTTTAATATAATCAAAGGTACAGTCTTTGTGGTTTCTGGTTTTCGTGACATATTTTGAAAGGCTTAATTTATTTTGGCATAAGGTCTGAACTTGAGTTATGAATGCGTATATTTATTCCCCCTAAATGGCTGGCCAACATCACAAACACAATTTGTTTACTCTTTCATCCATTTCCCACCAATTTTAGAATACCATCTTTATTATATACCAACTTCCTGTGTGTTCTTCGGTGTACATGAAATTAGCATTTACAGACACACTCTTTATTTAACTTTTACTTGGGGTAGGAGAATGTTGAAACCATGGCACAAGTTATCACAGGTGAAGGAGTTTCCCCTTCAGCCATTTAGCTATCAAAGTTATCACTGTTTATTTGTGAAAAATTTAACTTTCCTCTTTCTGATGATTCAGATTCTACTAGAGGAAAAATAAGCTATAATATTTGACACCAGATGTGTAAGGCTGTGCGGGCAGATAAGGAAGAAATGGAAATACTGGTTTGAGTGATGATTTACTTTGTGTCTGGTGCACCAAGACTCTTGTGAAGGGGGAAGGCATAGATCTGAATCTTTCTATCTAATCCTTTTCTTACTGTTGGAGGTCCTCAAGAGGACCAGATAAGGAACCGTATCTGACACCTTAGGCAAACCCAGCATTCCTGACATTTGGTGTCTGGTATGATTCCTTTCTGTGGTGCTTCCCGCTGTGGTTTAGATTCTGCCCTTTGATACCTGTTCTGTACTTGACTGTAGACTTGAGACCAGCTGCTTGGCTGAGCATTAATGCCACAACAGGCAAAGGTTACTTTTTGTGGTACAGCACTTGGCCTAGTGCCCATCTTACAGAGGTATCATTGTTGATAAGACCGTGTAGTGAGTGGGATTATAAAAATCGACATCCCGGTTTACATTGTCACTGCAATGTCAAATAACTTCTAGTAGTGCACTCAGCTTGCTTACTTGAGCAGGGCTTGGCAAGACAGTTATTTAGGGGACTTGTGAGTAAAATGCTATTTGAAATAAGTCCATCGTTTTGAAATTTCCTCAGTGAGAAAAAGGCCAGTTGAATTTCAGGCTGGTTCTAAGGTGAGTAAGTTTCATTAAAAAAAAAAAAAAAAAAAAATCAGGGACTCCCCTGGTGGTCCAGTGGGTAAGACTCCGAGCTCCCAATGCAGGGGGCCCGGGTTCAATCCCTGGTTGGGGAACTAGGTCCTGCCTGCCGCAACTAAGACCGGGCGCAGCCAAAGTAAATAAATAAATATTAAAAAAAAAATCAAAACCAAAGAAACCATTGTTTCTCACTTCAATGTAATCAGATATCCAGTATCTTACTGAGAAATGGGCTATCCAGTGTCAAGAATCCTATGAGGTTAATGGCAGTTAAACATGGGCCAGGAAATCATCATACATTTGGTTTGCTTAAACAATAAATGGTAGACAGACTGTAGGGCAAGGCCTCTTTATAGATTAAGCAGTATTTGCATCAGTTGATCAGCTACACTGTACTCACATAGTTTCTGAAATAAGTGTGGCAGGGACACAAACTTCTTTGATGCCCACTTTTGGCTTTTATTTTTGTTTCCTTTGCAGCTGTAAAACTGTGTAATAAGATCTCTTCTGCAGTCTCGGCTGATCTAGTCCAGTGGTTCTGTATTTTAGTGTACATAAAAAAATCTTTCAGATGCCTGTTAAGCATGCAGCTTCCTAGTTCTCATACCTAGAGATTCTAATTCAGTTGACCTGGCAACGTGTATGTTTATTAAACCCCTTAGGTAATTCTAATGCAGGTGGTCTTTTGCAAAACACTGGATTGGGGCAGAGGGTAGGAGAAAATGAGTTGATACTGATTTACGCCCCTACTAAGTACCAGACTTGGTCATGCCAGGATACCCATTTCAGTGGTTCCCTCCCAAACCTCAAGTACTGTGTCTACCGTCTAGAAATGATATTTTTTTTGTGTTAGAACCTGTACCTAGGGAATTGTTTCTTTGGTTTTAAGCTTCTTATTGTCCTTTAGCCCCAGGAGGAGATACCACTTTATGCCTTAGCACAATGCCATTCTCTGAAGCTATTTGTTACTGATTTGCAACTAGGCAAGGATCTTCTGCCAAGATGTACATCAGTTACATCGCTAAGCACACTATTTAGTTCAGCTGATATGTATTTTTGTCTTGGTAGCAAGATTTTTCCAATGAAGGAAGCTTCAGTGCTTTCATTTATGTTCTGGTGTAAGTTCTTACCTTGTTGCATAGACTGGTAACAGATTCAGGGACCAGCTTACAGACATTCAAGCCTTCTGAGGGCAAAAATAGAACAGCTTTGAGTGGAGGGATGGAGAAGAGTCTGAGTGGGAGAGTTCCAGAGAGACAGCACTAAAGCCAGGCTCACCAGTCCTGGCTTTTATTACAGTTGCCAAATTCATGCCCATAATTTGACTTGATTTCTTTTCTCTGCCCAGCCTGTCCTCCAGCAGAAGTGGCAATGAGAAGAGAAACCCAATTAATTTCCCAGAGAAGAGGACTAATTTAGTTAATCTGTAGCCCCCGGATTGACTGTGAAATCAGCTTGCAGATAGAAGTTGTAGACTAGTAAAACATTTCCCTCAAAGAACTTGAAACAGTCTTGGCTGGGACTCTTATGAGAACTTCTGAACATCAATTAAGAAGAAATATCCTTGATAGTACTATCGCATCTTTGCATGGTCAGGTCACTGTGACCTGAGCCCGGCCTTTGGACTTAAACGCCGTGTTTTTTCAAACGATATTTCCACACATTTCCTCTATACCTTGTTGGTTTTAAAGTGAAAGCGATGTTAGAATATTCTGTCATTTGATGGTAGGATATTCTGTCATTTGACGGTAGTTGCTGGAAGATCTCAATTCAGAAAGATTCCCTTTCTGAATAGGAGAACTCACACAGGGGCTGTTCCTGCTGGGGCTCCTCTATTCCTCACGAGCTTTGTGCTGTTTCAGTTCTTCCTCTTCCCTCTTCCCTTTTGGTTGCCCACCTTTCCTCTCCATTCTTTAGTTTTCTTTTTGCTCTTTCCTTCTGCTAATGCACAGGCTTTCATCTCCCAGACTGGAAAGGTTGATGACCTCAGAGCTAGAGCGTTTTCTGTCATCGGCAGGAGCAGGGGTCAGACTCAAGGCTGAATCTGCAATCTCTGGGGTGCAAAGATAAACATACTCCTAAAGCCACCAAATCGAAATGTATTTGGAGTAGATTTTATGCCCTAAGTTAGGAGACAGTGAGAAAAACTCGCCCAAAGGAAAATAGGCTGCTTGGTAAACTATAGCAAAGCTGGAGTGAGCATTAGTTAAGAACACAGATAGCAAATGTGTAAGGGGGTGGTGCTTTTATAATCACATTCCCAAAAAGCTGTTAATGCTGCGTAGGAGTAGGAAGAACACCAGACCTTGTGTGAAGAAATGAGGCATGAACTCCTCAGAGGTGACAAAATCAAATGAACATCTCACTCCTTAATTTGTAAGGGTAAGACATGTCTTCTTGTGTCTGGCTAAAAGTAACTCAAGTAGCTCACTGCTGCTGTATCTTTAATCAGCAAAGAACACAAGTTTGGGCAGTAAATAACTTACGGGGAATATGATTTGTGCTTAAAATTGACTTTAATGTTCCTATAAGCTGTCACCTTAGGTCAACAGAGCTCAGTATATTACTTTTACCATTTCTAGACAAGACAGTGCTATAATTAAGCACCCAATAATTAGCTGCTTTTTCTCACATGAAAATCCCAGTCACCCTGAGAGATGGCACTAGAGGTTGATTTTCCCACAAGTCAAACCAGCCAGCTCATTATCAGATAAAATCCTTCCCTTATTTTCTACTGTGACACCTACGATTCACCAAAGGGAATTTCTGAGAAGGATTGTTCCTTTTCCTGAGAGGTAGAGCTACTTCCTTCCACCCACCAAATTTCATATTTCCTATTTATTTATACTCTTCTTTCCGCAAAAACGCTTCGGTGGCTTACAACAAAAGACGTGCAGTTCAGCTGAGTTGAACAAACATTTGTCAATTGCTAGACTCTTTAGTAAGTGCTGGGGATACAAATGTGACTAACGTCTCTGTCATTTTAGGGGCTTTAAGGGGAAAATTTACTACCTTTGCTAGAAGGTAGTTTCCACTGTGATAAGGGTGTGCTCAGGGCGATGAGGGGGAAGAGACGGTGCAGAGAGAGAGGGGGCGGTACTTCACCACCCTGGGGAGATCAGGGAAGGTTTGGGCAGCCAGGTCCTGAAGGAGGAGTGGGAGTCAGCCAGGTGGGGACAGGTAGGGCAAGGGCATTCCCGGTGAAGGAGTGGCCTGAGCACCTGCGCAGAGGAGAGGCAAGCAGCTCTAGTGCCGGCACCACACGCACGGCGACGTTAGTTAGCTGGGGAATAGAAATTCACAGTCCAAGCAAGGAGGGTGCAGCACCGATGTGAACATGAAGGTAACTGTGTTTCTCAACTAGTCTCTGAGCTTCCTGGCAGCCTGCAAGGCCCAGGGTTCAAAGGATCTTATTAATGGCTCTTTTTTTTTTTTTTTAAATTGAAGTATAGTTGATTTAAAATATATTAGTTTCAGATGTACAACATAATGATTCAATACTTTTATAGATTTTACTCCACTTAAAGTTACTACAAAATAATGGCTATATTCCCTGTGTTGTACAATATATCCTTGTTGCTTATCTATTTTATACACAGTTTGTTCCTCAAAATATTCTACCCCTGTCTTGCCCCTCCTCCCTTCCCTCTCCCCACTGGTAACCACTAGGACTCACAGATATAGAAGACAAACTAGTGGATATGAATGGTTCTTTATTTGTTTTTAATTAATTAATTAATTAATTTTTGGCTGCGTTGGATCTTTGTTGCTGCACGCCGGCTTTCTCTAGTTGCCGTGAGCGGGGGCTACTCTTCATTGCGGTGCACGGGCTTCTCATTGTGGTGGCTTCTCTTGTTGCGGAGCACGGGCTCTAGGCGTGCAGGCTTCAGTAGTTGTGGCATGCGGGCTCAGTAGTTGTGGCTCATGGGCTCTAGAGTGCAGGCTCAGCAGTTGTGGCACACGGACTTAGTTGCTCCGTGACATGTGGGATCTTCCTGGACCAGGGCTCAAACCCGTGTCCCCTGCATTGGCAGGCGGATTCTTAACCACTGCGCCACCAGGGAAGTCCCATGAATGGTTCCTGAATGCCAGCACAATTGAAAGTCCCTTCTACTTCACACTTATGAAGGCCAATTTAAATTTGTTTTGTAGCCACTTGATGTGGGATCTGGGATCATTGTTATTGCCCTTGAGTCTCACCTTGCCTTTTAAAGGGGCTTCAGATTTACTTGGTCTCATGTGGCATAGATGTAAAATGACCTATGAAAAGCACTAGAGGCCCAACAAACTGTTCAAGCTGAGAATAGAAAGGAATCATGTCACAGACGGAAGCCGTTTTTGAATCCGAATCAATATTCGAATGTCCTTCCTTCCACAATGAGAATCGTGTATTTCAGCAATATCAACATAGTCACTATTTTGCTCAGTCTAATACTGCATCCAAGATAGTTTCAGAATTGTTTTGCCCATCCCACGACCATAAGCCAAGCTACTAAAAAGAGTTAGGCTTTGTTTGCACTCCTTTCCCTTACTCCCTAGCCTACCTGCACCAGGTGGGGGGAATATAGTCAAACACTTTGCTGTACTGTGTTCATAAGTTACCTGGATTGGTTCTTTCTTTTCATTTTTTTCTTTCAGTGTGATTATACTATTCATCCATACGATTAAGTTCATTTGTTTCAGTTTGCTTTCAATTTTAGGGTTTTTTCCTTCCTGTTCTTACTGATTCCACTTTATCTTTTGGGACAAGTAAGCGATCAGTTGACACTTTCAAAAGTGAAAGCTACACAAAAAGACAAATACAGAAGCACCATTCTTTCCCATTTCTCCCTCTCCCCTCCCCTCTGTAGGTAACCAGTTTCATTGTTTACTGGTTTATTAGTTCTGGGTTTTTAAAAAAAAAAAAATAATAAGAAAATCTGTGCATTTTTTTCTTATTTAAAAAAATTTACACAAATGGTGGTATGCTATATATGCTCTTTTTGCAACTTGCTTAAAATTTTCTTTTTAACTTAATACCTCCTGGAAACTGCTTTACTTCAGTTCATAGGCATCTTCCTCTTTCTTCTTTATGTGGTACTCACTTGGGTGTACATACCATGACGTATGCAACCAATTCCCTTGGTCTGGACATTTAGGAAGTTTCCAATATTTTGCAGGTACAAGTAATGCTGTAATGAATAACCGTGTGCATGTATATGTTGGTGTTATTGGATGTGTATCTTTAGGATACATTCCCACAAATGGGATTACTGGTTTGATGTAGTTTTAAAATTTTTATTTATATTTATTTATTTATTTATTTAAAAGATTTTTTTTGATGTGGGCCATTTTTTTTTTAATTAATTAATTTATTTATTTTTGGCTGTGTTGGATCTTCGTTTCTGTGCGAGGGCTTTCTCTAGTTGCGGCAAACAGGGGCCACTCTTCATCGCGGTGCGCGGGCCTCCCGCTATCGCGGCCTCTCTTGTTGCGGAGCACAGGCTCCAGACGCGCAGGCTCAGCAGTTGTGGCTCACGGGCCTAGTTGCTCTGCGGCATGTGGGGTCTTCCCAGACCAGGGCTCGAACCCGTGTACCCTGCATTGGCAGGCGGATTCTCAACCACTGCACCACCAGGGAAGCCCTGATGTGGGCCATTTTTAAAGTCTTTATCAAGTTTGTTACAATATTGCTTCTGTTTTATGTTTTTTGGTGTTTTGGCCACGAGGCATATGGGATCTTAGCTCCCCGACCAGGGAATGAACCCACACCCCCTGCATTGGAAGGCGAGGTCTTAACCATTGGACCTCCAGGGAAGTCCCAATGTAGTTTTTTAGATATTGCCAAATTCCCCTCCATGGGGACTATTCCACTTTGCTTTCCCCTCAACAATGTATGGAAGTGCCTGTTTTCCCTGCAGTGTTGTCCAGAGAGGGCATTGCAACTTTTTGATTTTTTTTTTTTGCCAATCTTATAAGTGATAAATGCTATCTCAGTAAAGTTTTAAAGTTTTGCATTTCACTTATTATGAGTGAAGTTAAACATCTTTTCATTTATTGAAAGTCCATTTTAAAATCCTTTTATGAATTGTCTGTTCATGTCTTTTGCCCATTTTACTTATAATTTTCCCTCAATTTAAAAAGTTAAAAAAATAGATTGGGGATATTAGCTTTGGTATATGTCACAGGTATTTACTACCAGTCTGTCCTTTGTCTTTTGACTTTGCTTACAGTATTTTTTTTTTTAAACATCTTTATTGGAGTATAATTGCTTTACAATGTTGTGTTAGTTTCTGCTGTATAACAAAGTGAGTCAGCTATACATATACATATATCACCATATCCCCTCCCTCTTGCGTCTCCCTCCCACCCTCCCTATCCCACCCCTCTAGGTGGACACAAAGCACCGAGCGGATCTTCCTGTGCTATGCAGCTGCTTCCCACTAGCTATTTTACATTTGGTAGTGTATATATGTCCATGCCACTCTCTCACTTTGTCCCACCTTACCCTTCCCCCTCCCTGTGTCCTCAAGTGCATTCTCTACGTCTGTATCTTTATTCCTGTCCTGCCTCTAGCTTCTTCAGAACCATTTTTTTTTTTTTTTTAGATTCCATATATGTGTGTTAGCATACGGTATTTGTTTTTCTCTTTCTGACTTACTTCACTCTGTATGACAGACTCTAGGTCCATCCACCTCACTGCAAGTAGCTCAATTCCGTTTCTTTTTACGGTTGAGTATACTCCATTGTATAAATGTGCCACATTTTCTTTATCCATTCATCTGTCAATGGACACTTAGGTTGCTTCCATGTCCTGGCTATTCTAAATAGTTCTGCAATGAACATTGTGATACATGTCTCTTTTTGAATTTTGGTTTTCTCAGGGTATATGCCCAGTAGTGGGATTGCTGGGTCATATGGTAGTTCTATTTTTAGTTTTCTAAGGAACCTCCATACTGTTCTCCATAGTGGCTGTATCAGTTTACATTCCCACCAACAGTGCAAAAGGTTTCCCTTTTCTCCACACCCTCTCCAGCATTTATTGTTTGTAGGTTTTTGATGATGGCCATTCTGACTGCTGTGAGGTGATACCTCATTGTAGTTTTGATTTGCATTTCTCTAATGATTAGTGACGTTGAGCATCCTTTCATGTGTTTGTTGGCAATCTGTATATCTTCTTTGGAGAATTGTCTATTTAGGTCTTCTGCCCATTTTTGGATTGGGTTTTTTTTTTTTTTTTTGATATTGAGCTGCATGAACTGCTTGTATATTTTGGAGATTAATCCTTTGTCAGTTGCTTCATTTGCAAATATTTTCTCCCATTCTGAGGGCTGTCTTTTCATCTTGTTTATGTTTTCCTTTGCTGTGTAAAAGCTTTTAAGTTTCATTAGGTCCCATTTGTTTATTTTTATTTCCATTTCTCTAGGAGGTGGGCCTTACATTTAGGTCTTTAATCCATTTTGAGTTTTTTTTTGTGTATGGTGTTAGGAAGTGTTCTAATTTCATTCTTTTACATGTAGCTGTCCAGTTTTCCCAGCACCACTTAGTGAAGAGGCTGTCTTTTCTCCATTGTATATTCTTGCCTCCTTTATCAAAGATAAGGTGACCATATTTGCGTGGGTTTATCTCTGGGCTTTCTATCCTGTTCCATTGATCTATATTTCTGGTTTTGTGCCAGTACCATACTGTCTTGATTACTGTAGCTTTGTAGTATAGTTTGCTTACAGTATTTTTGACCGTGCGAAAGTTTTTATTTTTTTCTTTATGTAGTCAAATTTATCAATCTTTTCTTTTATTGCCTCTGAATTTTGAGCCATAATTAGAAAACCTTTCTCTACTCCAACATTAAACAGGATTCACTCATGTTTTCTTCTCATACTTGTACAGTTTTACTTTTTGCACTTAGGTCTCTGATCCATTTGAAGTTTATTCTTTTCTCTGGTATGAGGAGTGGATCTAATTTTTTTTTTTTCAAATGGCTATCCAGTTGTCCCAACACCATTTATTACAAGTGACTATCTTTGCTTTAGTGATTGAAGATACTACCTTTATCATATACTTGATTTTTATATGTAGTTGAATCTGTTTGTAGGCTTTTCATTCCATTTCTTTCATTTTTTTTTCTATTCATGTACCAGTACTACACTGATTTAATTATAGAGGCTTTGTAGTATGTTTTAATACCTGTTTGGGCTAGTCTTCCCCAGAACTCTTCCTTTTCAGTGTTTTCTTAACCTTTATTTTCCCATGTGAATTTAAGTGTCATCTTCTATGAGACATTTAATTCTTGATTCTGTTTATTCCTGAAGGTGTTCTGCGGCTCTTTGTTGGAAGCTGTCTATCTCTAGGAATCTCCCTCCCTCTGCCCTATGAAAGTAACTGTAGTCATGAGAACCTGTTACTGATGGCATACATCACAGCTTGCAGGTATGTCAAAGTATCAGAACAATAATTCTTAACCTTGGCTACACATTAGAATCACCTGAAAATCTTTTAAGAATTACTGATATCAGGGCCTTCCATTAAATTAGAATCTCTGAGGTTGAAGCCTTGGCATTTGCATTTCAAAAAAGCTTCCCAAGTGATTCTAAGGCTTGAAATCCACGGATTCAGAGATGTAACTGGGAATATCCTTGTTTAACCCTTAAGGTCCACAAGGGAACAGAAATACTATGTAATAGGCTATGATACAGGCATACAGCCACAATATTAGTCCCAAAGCAGAGTGGAGGTGACTTTGAGCTAGTGGAAAGTGATACAATAGTGATATCTGTGAGGGAAAATTATGGGAAAGAGAAGATGGTGACTGCCCAGGTGGCCCAAGAACTCTCAGAGTGGATATAGAACATAAACTTCATGCTTAATTTCTACGTCATGTAGTGTGCTTTATAATTACACTTATTGAAATCAGTCAGGTACAAATGTTTTCCTTAAACTTTACATATTCCCAGGAATGCTAAAATGTGGTTTGGGTTTGTGTGGGGAGAGGGCAAAGGTATTTACCCAAATAATAGCTAGAGGGAATTCACACAAAGTTATACTAACCAGAAGTGACTCTCATGATACAAGAACCTTACCTTTATTTCTGAAGGGTATGGTACATGCCTCATGGTTCTCTTCTGGAACATTTCCAAAGCATACTAGGTTGTCATATGTCTTAGCTCAGGCTGCTATAACAAAAATACCATAGACTGGGTGGTTTAAACAACAAACATTTATTTCTCACTATTCTGGAGGCTGGGAAGCCCAAGATCAAGACGCTGGAAGATTCACTGTCTGGTGAGGGCCTGCTTGCTGGTTCTTGGTTCTTTCTGTGGGCCCTCCCATGGCAGAAGGAGCAAACTCTCTGGGGTCTCTTTTATAAGAGCACTAATCCCATTCATGTGAGCTCCACCCTCATGACCTAATCACCTCCCAAAGGCCTCACCTCCAAATACCATCACGTTGGGGGTTAGGATTTCAACGTATGAATTTTGAGAGGATGTAAACATCGAAATCACAACATCATCATCGTGAAGTACATCATTTCTGACCCTTGCATAAGAATAATCATTCTAATTTTCATGTCACACGCTCCTGTTTTGTCAGTTATCCCTCTTCAAAGAGTAATCCTTGTCCTTCTACCTACAGTTTTAACAACTGCAGTTGAGATATATTCACAGAGAGATAGAAAAGAAGAATGAGACTGTTTTGAATTTAAAAAAAATTGGAGACTGCTTCCCAGGAACATACTTCTCACTATAAATCTTTTGCAAGATTATGTCAGCCACATTGTCCACAAGTTGATTTAAAAAACCAATCTCTCTAACTGTATCTTTCCCTGAAGCAAATACTCTGGGGGAGCTGGTGATTGAGCTGTCCCTCTCTTTTAAATCAGAGGGTTAGCATCAGAAATGGTATGTTGCTTTTCCTTTCCTTTTATTTTATCCAGTCTTTGGCACAGTATGTCAATTAAAACAACAAGTATAATTTTATATGACTTTCCCTCTTTTCATGGCTTATTATTTTCCCTCCAGTCTAGGAAATTGCTGTACACATCATTTCTTATTCTTCCTCTTTCTCATAGAAAATGACCAATTTGAAAGACATTTTTAGTTTACTTCTATAAAAGCCATCTAGTGACCTTCCTGCTTGCCAACAAAAGAACCGTTTCCTGTCCAGCCTCAGCAATCAACTCCTTTACAATTGATTCCGTTTGAGGTCATTGCTGGCCTATAATATAACTACTTCAATAAATGTAGCTTTAAAGAAAATGGAGGTAATGTGTGAGAATGCAAGTGAAATCTCACATCACGGAGTAAAGCAGTTCATTTTCTGATGTTTTTAAAGCAGTAGCCAACGGTGTGGTGTGGTCTCTATAAAGAAAGCTCACACCACCTTGGAAGCCACTGGCCACATCCTATGACCAGAAAGCTCCTCTGTGTCTTGTGCTGGGTTATTCAGTTCAGTTCCTCCCAATGTGAAGTTTCAAGAGAGATGCTGAATGTTAAGGGAGCCGGAAAAAAAATATCTTGTTGAGAGTATTGCAAAAGTTTAGCTGGGTATAGAAAAGATAGGGCGGACATGATGACCACTGTCGTATCTTTGAAAGGGTATTTTGTTATGAGAGGTAGTCTTTTTTTAAAAAATTGGAGACCAGTTCTCAGGAATATGCTTTTCACTATAAATCTTTTGCGGGATTATGTCAGCCACATTGTCCATAAGTTGATTACAAAAACCAGTCTCTCTCGCTGAGTCTTTCCTTGGAGCCAGTCATCTGGGTGAGCCAGTGATTGAGCTGTCTCTCTCTTTTAAATCAGAAGGTTAGCATCAGAAATGGTTCTTTTTGCTTTGGAAACATAATAAGTACCAAAGGATATAAATATAAATATGGCAAACAGTAGTAAGGATACCTGTAAATTAGTGAGTAGGTCCCCATCATTTCAAAGTATTAAGTGAGAAGCTAGATGATCATTTGCAGGACTGTTGTAAAGGGGTTTCCTGTGCTGGGTGGGTTTCTATGATTCTCATATGAACACACTGGGTTTTTCATGATGCTAAAGAGGAAATCCCCACGTTTTCAGTTTGAAATGGTTTAACTTAAAGAAGACTTGAGTCCTTTCCCATCATAAAATGTGGGCTAGAATTTTAGGTTGCAGATACATTCTTCATTTACCTAAGGAAAAATTATTCAGTATAAACTGCTAATTATATGTGGGTTGTTTATAAATTTTTATAAACAAAATGCTACTCTAAATTTGAATATGATAGACACACATGTACCAATTTCTGGCAGACTCTGTAGATGGAGCAATTTCTCTGGCCTTCATTCAGCCTCAGAGAATGGGAATTATTACAGATCCTAATGTGAGCAAGAAATTGGTTGTTGGCTGTGCTGGGAATTCTAAGCCACAATTTGTCAGATATGTTAAACTTTAAGATATTAAGACTGGCCTTTTCTCTTAACAAGACACTTTCTCAAAGCCCTGACATGCTGTGTTCAAAGTCAGTATCTGTTGTCTTTGTTTTCTGAAAATGCCATCTTGATATTGATAATGTGAAGCCAGTGCATTCAAGGTGTTAAATCAGGATGTATGTTTGAGATACTCCAGGATTTCCTAAAGTAAGAAATGGTTCTCTTCGCTCTATGAAAAGCGAGAAATAGAAAGAGTTACTTCCCACCTGCCTCCCCTGCCAACCAGAAGGTCCCCCATAGTCTGATAAGCTTTTTGGTCTCTTCAGAATTTTCTTATTTATAGCTTATCACTGACAACTTACTGCTTATCATTCAACAAATCCAAACAGCCTAAGGATGAAATTTACTGCTATCTGCTTTGTAGGGAGGGGTTAGCTTGGGTACCTGAAGCACGTTACACTTTCAGCCTCTCACATTTTTTGCAGCAGGAACTAAGGTAACTCACATGTATCAATATTTTTTAATGTGTTTTTTTTTTATAAATTTATTTTATTTATTTTTGGCTGCGTTGGGTCTTTGTTGCTGCGTGCGGGCTTTCTCTAGTTGCGGTGAGCGGGGTCTTCTCTTGTTGGGGAGCACGGGCTCTAGGTGCGTGGGCTTCAGTAGTTGTGGCTCGTGGGCTCTAGAGCGCAGGCTCAGCAGTTGTAGCACACGGGCTTAGTTGCTCCGCGGCATGTGGGATCTTCCCGGACCAGGGCTTGAACCTGTGTCCCCTGTGTTGGCAGGCGGATTCTTAACCAGTGCACCACCAGGGAAGCCCAATATTTTTTTGAAAACAAATTTTTGAGAGCATGAGATGTCCCAGTGAAATGCCATAAATTAGCAGGCTGCGTAGCTAATGATTTCCCACGATCAAAGGATTGGTTAAGTTCGGCCACATGGTAGATGCCCATCAGATTGTTGTCCACCATCTCTTTTCTACTAGTTTCTTCTTCCCCCATCCATTCACCTGATTGTGGTAGGAGATGCCCTGATTAAATGTGATCCTGACCCCTGCCACATTTTTTGGGTCTAGGGGCATTTGATCCAAGCTGGCCAATCAATCCTTTCCTGGAGATTTTGGCCTTGGGAATAAGAGCTAGAGATGGGCTTCTTATTGGGCATATGAGTTTGAAACGTATAAATGCTGGGAGCAGTATGGCTGTGTCCCACCAAGTGTATGAAAGAGCCGAGGAGGCTGGTCTGTAGTAACAGGGAGGAGTAGGGCAGATGTATAGGGAAAATAGAGGGAGTGATGCAGAGAGAGGCCCCCAGGCTCCCTACAGGGCTCTCGGCCACGACTCCATCCTGGGGCTGTGTCTCTAACAAACTGGGTTCTTTTTACTGTAGCCAAGAGCTCTAACTGTTAACAACACAGGATTGATTGAAAAGATCCTGGGGCAGTTCACAAAAGGGGAAGAAAAGTGGTGCAAGCAGTGTGGGAAAGGCAGGGAGCCGGCAGCCCTGTGGCCTTGGCCACAGGAGTTCTGGTCCTTGAATGACAGTGTGGCTCTGGTCCCTCTTGCATCCTTGTGTCAGCACTAGTGCTTCATGTGCCCAAGGAAGAGACTCTGACGGGCCCTGCTGGGTCACTGTGAAGCCTGTTCCAGAAGAAAGGAAGGAAAAGTGCTGGCTGACAAGAGCAGAAGCCAATCATATCTGGATCTGATTTGTCCCCTTAGAACATTCTTCATTTTCATGTACTGATTGCTTGGTTGCCTAGGGCAGGTGTGGAGTTTCTGTTTCTGAAGTTTTGCTTAATCTCTTACCAAGAAATGTAAAGACCCAGAGCAGGACTTCCCTGGTGGTGCAGTGGTTAAGAACCCGGCTGCCAATGCAGGAGACACGGGTTCGAGTCCTGGTTTGGGAAGATCCCACATGCCTCGGAGCAACTAAGACCGTGCACCACAACTACTGAGCCCGTGTGCCACAACTACTGAAGCCCACGCGCCTAGAGTCCATGCTCCGCAACAAGAGAAGCCACCACAGTGAGAAGCCCGCGCACCGCAACAAAGAGTAGCCCCCGCTCACTGCAACTAGAGAAAGCCCGCGCACAGCAACACAGCTAAAAAAAAAAAAAAAAAAAAAAGACCCAAAGCACAGGAACCTGGAAAACCCATTTTTCCCCCTCTTGGTTAGCGTCCTGGCTTTGCCACTTACTGCAGCATGACCTTGAGTGAGGCATGTCATTAATCTATAAAATGGAGATAATACCAGCACCTACCTTATAAAGTTGTTGTAAGTATTAAATGAGGTCGTGTTTGTAAAATGCTTTGTCTAGAGCCTGGTGCCTGGAACAGGCTTCACACGGTTACCATTATTCACCTGCAGATATTTCCTTCAGTTACAGCCTCTGAATCCTGAGCCATCTGGATGCGGGGCCTGAGAGCTCCAACCTGAGCACCTCTATTGGAAATCTCCCCTTATTCCTCATCATTTTAAGACTGAAGTCCTGGGTCTCAAAAGCCTCTGCCTTATTTTTTTAAATAATATAATATTCATATAGAAATATACAAATTATTTGAATTTTCACCTACATATATGCCTATGTAATCACTATTAGGACAAATATCCAGGACATTTACAGCATCCTGGAAGGTTCCTTTATGTTCCCTCCCAGTCGATACCCACCCTCTCTCCCTCAGACTTGACCCATATTCTGACCTCTTTCACTACAGATTTGTGTTTCGCGTTCTTGAACTTCCTGTAAGTGGAGTCGTACAGTATGCACTCTTGGTGTCTAGCCTCTTTTCACTCCATGTTATACCCATCCATATTGTTGAAAATAAAAGTGGTTTACGCTTTCTTATTGCTGTGTAATAATGTATGAATATGCCATAGTTTGTTCATTGTACTGGTGGACTGCATCCAGTTTTTGCCCATTATGAGCACATGTCTCCTGGATGAGACAGGCACACATTTTTCTTGGGTGGATACTTAGCAGTAGAATCACTGGGTTAGTGTCTGTTTCGCTTTAATAAGTTCAAACAGTTTCCCTGAGGCTCTTTTGAACCTTGGAGTCTGAGCCTTTGCCTCCGTGAGCCTCAGAACTCTCAACTTCCTCATGATATGTACGAGTCCAGAGGTTGGAGAGAGACTAGGAATGGAAGTAACTAGGAGTTAAATGGTGGCTTAACTGGAAGGTCTGTGGGAGCTTGCAGGGGTGTCAGGAGAAATCCCAGCCTCAAAGGTCAGGCAGGCTAAAGCAGGTGACCTCACCCTCTGTGAGAAAACCAAGGCCTGGAGAAGGCATGTATCCCATCCAACCCAGGCAGGGAAAGAGCTCAGATGGACTTAATTCCATTCATAGTGTGGGAGGGGATGACGGAGCTTAATATGATTCTGGGTGAACATACAGGGAAGTACCTAGTTTCAGCAGTAAATCCTGCAGGAGAGGATTCCTACCTGAGACTGGGAGGGCAGGGTCCAGTTGACGCAGCTGGTCCCCGCTTTAGAAGCTGCAACAGGCAATTTGTTACTGTCACCTACTCTGTGGGCTTCTTCTCAATATTTTTTCAAAAATGATGCTGTGATTCTGATGGTGACATGGTTGCCAAGCTTGAGAACGGACATTTGTTGGGATACTTTGGTTTTCACAGTTATCAGAATTTCTTGCTGAACAAGATATTTTATCTCTTTTCACTGTACATGTTTGTTTTTCCAACTGTTCTCATTTGCCAAACAGGAGCTTTACAAAGTGTCTCAGAATTTGTAATGGCTAACACTTTTAAAGAGGAATTTGGTTTTGTAAGTCAAGCTGACACAACACAATTTCTCAGATAAATTAATTCCCCAGCTTTACTGCCTGAATAATTTGTGACCTAAATTATTTAGCTATTTACATCAATTTCCTTTGGACCATTCCCAGAAAAGCAGGGAGTTCCTAGTTCCTTTCTCTTCCTTCAGGGAAAAGCACATGTAACTTTTTCCAGACAAATAGACATGAAGGCAAACTTAAAATATTGTTCTGTAACTAGTTCAGAATCAGAACCTATGAATTTTTTCTTAATACTGTCATTTAAAAAGTTCATTTTCAAAAAGGTAAATACCTGAAAGTTTAAAAAAATTTATTATCAGTAGTGCTCGAGAGAGCTCCAGTACATATATTATAGTCAGAATGCCTGGGTTCAAATCCTGTATTTGCCGTCTGCTAGCTCCATTGCTTGGCAAGTCTCCAAACACGAGTTTCCTCACGTATGAAATTCAGAAAGCCTAGAGGTGCTGCCGTGTTCAGGTAACAAATAAGGAGCTTGGTAAGGGCCCGCTACATGGGCTGTGTTCATTAAATGCCTAATTGTTATTTTGATATTCACAAAATGTATGTAGTAGATTAAATTGAATTGTTTTAGAAAGTTGTGTGATTTATATAATACCACTCAGTTCGGGGTTTATTCAACACTGACAAAGACTAGAGACCTACTTACTGCGTGTCAGGAAGTGTTTTAGGCTGGCAGCAGAAACCTACTCTGGTTAATGGAAGTAGAAAGGAAATTTATGAGAAAGCACTGGGTGACTTAGGAATCTCCAGAAGGGCCAGACTCAGAGTACTCCCCGGAATCAGGATGCAGAGCTCGTCCTGCAGAGACGCCGTTGCCCTTGCAGCCCGGTCCAGCCCTCGCTGTTGGCCCTGCAGTTTGCAGCTGGATGCGCTGCTGCAGCTTCTGCTGTAACTGCCTCTGGGACCTGTGTGTGGTGGCTGCCACGCCACCGCATGTCATCTGATGGGATTTATACAGTCCCTGCTTCTCTGCATCGCTAGCTGTGCAGGTGTTTCTGATCAGCAGAGCCCAGCCGCAGACGATGCTGGGAAGATGGGGAGCTGGCACCTTCACCTCTACAGCAGGAAATGGGTTTTACCTCCCCTATTAGTTTGCTAGGGCTGCCGTAACAAAGTACCACAAGCTGGGGGGCTTAAACAACAAAAATTTATTGCCTCACAGTTCTAGAGGCCGGAAGTCCGAGATCAAGGTGTCAGCAGGGCCGTGCTCCCTCTGAAGGTGCTATAGGGGAAGGGTGTGTTCCAGGCCCCCCTCCCAGCTTCTGGTACTTCCATGGTTTATGGCAGTGTGACTCCCATCCTCACATGGTGTCTCCCTGTGCGTGTCTGTCCCTTTTTATAAGGACACCGATCACACTGGATCAGGGCCTAATTACTCCAGGATGACCTTATCTTAACTGATTACATCTGCAACGAACTTATTTCCAAATAAGGTCACATACCAAGGCACTAGGGATTAGGACTTCAACATAGGAGTTTTCGAGGGACACAATTCAACACCTCCTAAGGTGGGAGATTGCTCCAGTACAGGAAGGGCAGCCCCAAAAGAATGAGAAATACCAAGTGTAAATTAGGAAAATAGTATTGCCAATCCTTGACAGTTTAATAACTTATTGTTGATGAGAGTCATAATCTTATGTGGGCTAAAGATTGTTTTCTATGAATATCAACCAGAGCAAATAGAAGAAACTGAAGCCCTAACGCATTCAGAGCTGGAAAGAGCCTTAGGGATTGATCTGACACTGGCTTTCTTCCAGTAAAAAACACAGACGTCCAGACAAGTTAGGTGACTTGTTCGAGGTCACACAGCAAAGATGGAGCTAGACCCTAGAGACTCCTAGTCCAGTGCTGTTCCCTCTAGAACACACCGTCTTCTGTTATATGTTCGCTAGCAATTGGGTTTCTTTCAGACAAAACCACCAGCTTTGCATGTACACAAATTCCAGACTCTGATTCTCTAAGAGGATTGTCCACAGGGCCTCCCCATACCCCCATGCTGCTGCCCAGGTTCAGGCAGATGAAGCCTTCCTGCCCAGGGCTGCTGGCCTGTGATGGTCGGCAGCCTTGGTTTGGCCTGGGGTTGCTGAGTGCCCTGAGGATTTGGCTGAAGGTCCTGGCGTGGGCTGTGGGGAGAGGGTGGATTCTGGGAAGTACAGACCAGGTCCTGGAAATGACTGCCAGCTTCTCTTGAGAAAGGAGAGAGGACCCCAGAAGGACAGCAGCTTTCTGCCTTTCTCTGCTGGAGAAGGATACAAGGACAGAGAATTTCAAAAGGAACTTTAAGAAAAAAAATCTTTATGCTGTGCTCTCCTGCTAGGAGCAGGGTCCTAGAATTGAGCTTAGATCTTTGTCACTTGAAAAGCAAGAGATGAGGGGTCACCTTCCTGAGATCTTGGTGGAGCCTAGGTTCCCAGTGGGTATTCCAGAAGCCTTTCAAGGGTATGTGTGGGACTTTGATGTTTAAGATGTTGAGATAGAATATTTAGCCTCTGTGTTTTCATTTTAATGTTGTTGAGGGCTGAAAGATTTGTGATAATAGAGTGGCTTCTAAAGATGTTCATCTCTGACAGGACATTAATTATAAGAATAAAGCAAGACCCAAATCTGTCTTTCCTCCTTGCCATTTTCCAGTCCTCTTTGTCTCCGTTTCATCATATTTTTATCCAAAGAAAGAGCTCCGATGTGAAATTTCTTTCTTCTCCACACTTTTCTGGGCATATCTGAGAAAACGATCTAAGGGCTTTCTAGGCAATTCTTTCCTATTCAGCGGATTTCCACCTTAGTGAAAGAAGCTGCTCTGATGATAAACACTGGGAAGTTTTCATAGGTCTTTACCCTTCCTGAATTTTCTTTTCCCTTTGAGATGGGGACTCCCTCACAGGGAGCAGCCCCAGCTTCTCCTTTGTTGGGACAGCCATTCTGAGTTTGTGCATGTCTATACTTTCTTCCTTCTCATACTTACTCGAGGCTTATCAGCACCTCTGGGAGAGACTGGGCTAGTCCTGAGGGCCGGGAATCCATCAGTTGTTTCAGAATCAGGTTACATGTGAAGGAGGGAGGGATTTGGATTTTTTGTCTAGTGTTAGATTTTTAAAAGTTTATTATTTTTAAAAAATTTTATTGAAAATTATAGTTGATTTACAATGTTGTATTGGTTTCAGGTATACAGCAAAGTGATTCAGTTGTACACACACACACACACACACACACACACACACACACACACATATATATGTATCTCTTCTTTTTTTCAGATTCTCTTCCATTATAGGCTATTATAAGATACTGAGTATAGTTCCTTGTGTTATACAATAGGTCCTTGTTGGTTATTTATTTATATATAATTGTGTGCTTATTTTAATTCCAAACTGCTAATTACTCCCTCCCCTCCCATTTCCCCTTTGGTAACCATCAGTTTGTTTTCTGTGTCTGCGATCTATTTCTGTTTTGTAAATAAGTTCATTCACATCAATTTTTTTAGATTCCACATATAAGTGGTATCATGATATTGTCTTTGTCTGACTTATTTCATTTAGAATGATAATCTCTAGGTCCATCTATGTTGCTGCATAGTGTTAGATTTTTGATTGACCTGTCCTTTCTTCCTCCCTGCTTAATCCCCATGACCTTGCAGGATTAGATGTGTACCGCAGTGCCTCTCATTGTGACTGTCGCTTAGTCAATGTTGGCTGTATTGAGCTGAGTCTTATTAGTCATGGCACAGAGCCCCAGGTGAACTGGCTAAATGTCAGAAGAACCAGAAGCTGTTTTGCTTGAGGAAGTTCTCTTCCTGGACAATTTAAGTTTTTAACAATTGTTATGTTACCATATGTATTCGCTTGCTATGGCTTCCACAGCAAAATACACGAACTGGTGGCTTGCAAAAGAGGAATTTACTGACTCACAGTTCTGGAGGCTGGAAGTCCAAGATCAAGGTGTTGGCAGGTTTGGTTTCTCCCAAGGCCTCTCCCTGGCTTGCAGATGGCCGTCTTCTTGCCGTGTCCTCACGTGGCCTTTTCTCTGTGCATCCCTGGTGTCTCTTTGTGTGTCCAAATTTCCTTTTGTAAGAACAGCCGTCAGACTGGATTAGGGCCCACCAATATGACTCATTAAACCTTTTTTTTTTTGGACTCATTTAACCTTAATTACCTCTTTAAAGCTCTATCTCCCAATACAGTCACAATCTGAGGTACTAGGACTTATGAGTTTAACATATGTGTTTGGAGGGGATACAAGTCAGCCCATAGCACCATATATCTCTACACCTGTAATGGATCCTAAATCAGAGAGTCAGAGGCTAGTAGGATTGGAATGGACTTCAAACACCTGGTCCTTCCACCCACTTTACAGATGAGGATCCTGAAGTCAAAAAGGGGAACTGGAAACATCTGGATTAAAAAAATCAGGTATCCCAACCTCCTTCCTCCACAACCCCAAACCTCGTTTGGCTCCAGTCTGGGCTGGAGTTACAGGCCCTACCTGCCTCCCTGGGGACGAATGACAGCCAGGCAGAAACCTCCTCAGAGTGATGCCATGTCCCAAGGACAGGAGGGCGGTGGCGTCCAGCTCCTTTCTTCATACGCGGGGCTCCTCTCGGCTCCAGGCGAAGCCTCCCCAACTCTCAGCCATTGCTCACTCCCGATGTGCCCCCCCCAACACCAAGCCACCCAACCAGCCTCCTTTTAGGGTTCTCCCAGGGGGAAATGTAGAGGGCAAGTTAAATTTGTCTTTAGCTACCCATCCCCAACCTTGACATTTATTTTTTTCCTTCTTCAGCACCTGTAGCTCTCATGCTGGCACCTTCCTATCCAGCTCCTCTCTCCCGGGATGCCACCTCCAGACCCGCTCGACGGCCCTTTCCAGGTTGGCTGTCCCTGTTTGAAATACCAGAATCTTCTGTGGTGCCCATATCCGTTGCTCCCAGAGCCCTCAGCTCACACCTGCTCTGTGACACTTCTCATCCTGCAGTGTAATTGTGGGCTCACACGCCAGTCTCCCCTCCTAGACTCTTAAGCATCCAAAGCACGGGGCATTCCATTTCCTTTGTACCCTTAGGATTTAGTACGCTGTCTGGAACAGACTAGGCATTCAATAGGTGCTTCTGGGATAAGTCAAATCCCTAGTTCCCCGGCCACCACTCAGCAAGGTCACAGCTTGACTTGACCTAATGATCTGCTTGCCGTGGGTCTGAATGTTGAAGGCGAGACCCCCAGTGATTGGCACGCAGACCTATGAGGCAGGTGCTCTGGACCTTCATTTCTTCAGTCATTCATCACTTCAAACATCTTTTAAGCACCTACTGTTGTCAGGAATTGGACAATGAACAAAACATATTCTGTTCTCAATAAGTTCAACATAGGACATGGCAGAGCTGGAAAATTTCCCTTTTCCACTTGACGCCATAGGTGCGGTAGGATAAAGACTTGAAGTTACATTTCTGGGTGTGTACCAGGCCCTTAAAGGTTTGTTGATAACTTATTTTGGTGTGTGTATTTCCAATATCTTGGATGAACACTCTGGTAACATGGTGCAAAGTGTCAGCCAAGGAATAGAGGCTGACTAACCTGTTCCTTTGTGGTTCACTTAATGCTGTTGGAAACCCATTTTGGTTGTCTGCACTCCTGGCCAGTCACAGCTTCAACGTCCTCCATTGTTCTCTACCTTAGAAAAAAAAAAGACTGAAAATCTTTTTGTGACAGTCCTGCAATTTTTGCTTGCCTCCTCAAAGTAATATTCTAGGCATTAAAAATGTAATTTGCATTGTGATTTGGGGGAGTGATAAATCTTGTGCCAGGGACCATTTTTGGATAAGAGATCACTAGAATTATGAACTTCTCAAGGTGTGTGACAGGAAACTGGGGTTGGGCTGTGAGGAGAGGAAAGAGGGCAGTGAGTCTGTACTCTGCTCTGGTGGGGAACAGCAGCAATGGGTGAATTTATTTGCATTGATGAATATATTTACACACAGATGTAGTTTTGGGCTTTTGTGGTTTTTTCTCAATAATCTGCCATTTCTAAGATACAGGAGAATCACTTTTTCAGAGTTGAAGGCACATCCTGTAAATGTATAAAAGTTAATCCCTTGATTTAAAAAAAAAAATCTACTTTAAATAGGTAATGCACGCCTATGATATGAATGTACAGAAGAATATGCAGTGAAAAGTGTGTTGTGCGTATTTGCAGTTCTTTTTTGTTATTCCGGTAAAAATACATATTTATCATTTTAATCATTCGTAAGTGTACAATTCAATGACATTACATTCATAAGGTTGTATAATCATCACCACTATCAATATCCACAACTTTTCCATCATCCCCCCCCAACAAAAACTCTGTACCCATTAAACAATAATTTCCCCTTCCTCCCTCCAGTCTTTGGTAACTACTATTCTACTTTCTGTCTCCAGGAATTTGACTACTCATAAAAGTGGAATCATATATTATTTGTCTTTTTGTGACTGGCTTGTTTCACTTTGCCTGCCTTAGAGGTTCATCCACATTCTAACATGTGTCAGAATTTCATTTCTTTTTAAGGCTAAGCAATATTCCGTGGTATGTATATACCACATTTTGTTTACCCATTTTTTCATTGATGGACATTTGGGTTGTTTCCACCTTTTGGCTAGTGTGAATAATGCTGCTATGAACATTGGTATAAATGTCTGTTTGAGTTCCTGCTTTCAATTCTTTTGGCTATATACCTATAAGTGTAATTGCTGGGTTGTGATTCTTTTTGTTTACTTATATTCTAAGCCACTGTGCTGTGTTGGAGGATTCTTCCTTCCTTTTGAGGCAAAGCCTGCTTCTCACGGCAGAAGGTAGAATTGATTTGGGGAATTGTTTCTGACATTTTAGTCCCCTAAGCCTGATTCGGAACTATCTAAGCCTTCCAATATCCTTCTAACAAACTCCCTTCCTACTTAAATAAGCCAGGGTTGTTTTCGTTGCTTGCAATGCAAATGCTGACTGACACAGTTTCACTCAAATTCCTGTTCCCAGCACAGCAGTTCCACTCCTTCAGGCAGCTGTTGTATTCAGTTTCCTGTGCCTCCCTCCAGATAATCCTTTAGTATTTGTAAACGTAAAAGAGAGTATATTATTGCCTTGTTCACGAGCCCACACCTAAGACTAAGGCCTTGAGGATGTAAACTATGGGCTGTTAAGTGTTAACTCAATAATTTTCCATTATCTGTGCTTGGGGGTGGGCAGATGTTGATACTACCGTGGGCTTTGTCAGCTCTCTGATGAATTAACATGTATGGCAAGGCTGTCCTCAAAGAGCTCGGCAGGAAGGGCAAGAAGGGAAAAACAAGATGGGGAGCTATGAACGACATCAGAGCCTACAGAGATAGGCAGAGAAGACGGATGTCGAAGAGACTTTGCTTTGTTGCCGGGTTCTGTGGCTCATCTCTCACTAGAGCTTTGTCAGCAGGTTCCATAACTATGGAAATTCTTGATTTTTAATCCCCAGTCCCAGTGGGATAGAGAGCTGAATGGAGCTGGTTTGGGTCCTATGTACCTATGTTACCTTGGGTTGCATCCTGTGAGTCTCTTTGCAGGCAACTTCTTAGATCTCAAGCTGGGACGCCTACCTTGATGTGTCCCACCTAGTGGCTTTGCACCTGAACTGTTCAGGAAGGAAAGGGAAAGAAAAAGGAAGAGAAGAAGAATGAAGGGATTTGTCTTTTGCAAAGGGCACTCTTGCTATAATGTGGAAGGCAGATTGAAGGGAGCCCAGAGTCCATGGGGAGATCCCGTTAGGAGGCGGCTGCAGTCATCAGGTGAGAGATGGTGGCAGTTTGGACAAGGGTCGAGGTGGTGGAGGTAAAGAGCTGTGGCTGGATTCAGAATTCTAGGAGGGGAAGCTATTAGGATTTGGTGAAGGATTCTCAGGTGGGTGTCGGAGGAGGCGGTGGTTAAGGAGATGCCTCAGTTTCTTGCTTGTGCCAGCGTTGCTTCGTAGGCCATTCACAGAGACAGGGAACCCAGAAGAAGATCAGGCTTGGTGGGGGAATGATGACCTGTCAAGGGAGCTCCTGGAGGAAGAATATGACAGTGACATAACAACAGAGTAAATGCATTAGAATTCTTCATTCATTCATTCATTCATTCATCCATTCATCAGTTAGTCATTGACAACCTAGTGACTGAACCTTTTTGAAAATGGGCCTAAGTACAGTCTACTCCACGTGGCTGTGGTGAGGGGTTATGAACTATTTGGGGATAGTTTTAGTTTCCTCATCTGTGAAAATGAGGCCATCCAAGTAGATACTCTTAAAGGTGCCTTCTAATTATTGCACCATGAGAAATGAAAGCCATTTCTTCTCTCTGCCTCTGTCCTAGCAGCCCACGGACTGTAAGCTGGAGGAGGTCAGGGCACTGTCTGTTTTTGTTCACCAGAGTCTTCGATATGGTAACTTCTCCCGGAGCGGGGACTGGAGTGTTTACCTGTCTCCTTTACCCACCAGCCTCCATGGGGAATGGACACTATTCAGTTTTTTGTTCAGTTGAACAAAAAACCCAACATCTTTCTTGTTTTGCTTTCTGACATTAAATAGGAGACCCATTTCTGTGGGCCATTCCAAGTCCCAGTCACTTGAATATATTTTTATCTGCAGTCATTTCTGGCAGTGAACTTGTTTCAGATTCAAGAGAAAAATAAACAGCAAGCTTATATTATCCTATCTCTGTCACTGAATAATCAGGAGAACTAGATCCAATTTAACTATTCTGAGCTCCTTACCAAAATATTCCCTGGGGAAAGCATCTTAGGATACAGTCAAAACGACTCAGAGTAAAACAAAAGACATTCAGGTGCAGAACCCACTGCATGGAACAAACAGCAAAACCCAAACCCAAACCCCCAAATCTGCCCCAAAGCACAACCTCCAAACAAACAAAACCACATCCCCACAACCTCCAACACACACACACACACACACACACACACACACACACACACACACACACACACACACACACACACACACACACAGCGTGCTTCCCTCAGTTGTGCTGTGTTTGGGGGACGCTGATGCAGCCCAGTCCCAGGGAGGGGCTGGGACATTTTCCAGGTCAGGTTCTCCTCTGTTTGTCAGAATCGTCTCCTCTCTGCTCTGCTGTCAGTGACTTCTGAGGACCTTCTAGTGGTGGACATAAGCAGTTCAGATGCTTTTGTTGGCCCCTCCAGTCTTCTACACGTCATCTCTTGCCATCATTGGCCCTGAGTCACCACAGTTGTCACCTTGGTGACATGAATATCTAGGTCTTTGTTTAACAGTCTCTGGAGGCAAGACTTTCTTCTTTAAGACAATTGGACTTTTCCTCCATGTTTCTGAGCTGGGGGATGGAGAAGAGAGAAGAGGAACTAAGGGGTCTTGCTATAGGTGGAGCTTCGAGGGAACTGATCGTCTTTCCAGGGGCCCCTCAGCAGTGAAGCGAAGTCTTGGCCAGCTCTCTGTTTGAGGTTCTTAGGGCATCTTTAAAAGTGAAGACAAGCCCAACTTGTGTTAGAATTCACATGTTTACATTTAATAAGAAAATACTTTAGCACATGTAAGTAGAGTTGTTTTAGTCCTAAGATAATATTTATTATAAAATTAATAAAACATTATTAGTTTTTATAATATGGTTCTAATCAGTGGAGAAAAGATGGATGATACAATGAATAGTGTGTTGAGATACACTGTTACACCAAAAATAATTTAACAGTGGAGCAAATATTTAAACTTGACTCATGAAATCATTAAAAGTACTTGGAAAAACTATGGAAGAATTAAAACGATTATCCTAGTGGGAAAGACTTCAAAATGTGACACAAGGGCTTCCCTGGTGGCGCAGTGGTTGAGAGTCTGCCTGCCAGTGCAGGGGACACGGGTTCGAGCCCTGGTCTGGGAAGATCCCACATGCCACGGAGCAACTCGGCCCGTGAGCCACAATTACTGAGCCTGCGCGTCTGGAGCCTGTGCTCGGCAACGAGAGGCCGCGATAGTGAGAGGCCCGCGCACCGCGATGAAGAGTGGCCCCCCGCTTGCCACAACTAGAGAAAGCCCTCGCACAGAAATGAAGACCCAACACAGCCGTACATACATACATACATACATAAATAAAAAAAAGAATGTAAGCAGACAAGAATAGCATTAAAAAAAAAAAAGTGACACAAAACGCAGAAGCAGAAAAGATATTGTTGATATTTTTAAATATATGAAAGCATAAAATTTCTGCAAGGCAAAATCCTGTATATTCAAAATCTAAAGACAAACAAATGAGAAAAACCATTTGTAACTCATATCATAGATTAAGCACTGATTTCCCTAATATATTAAGGGCCCCTGTAATTTAATAAAAGAGCAACAAGCCCATAGAAAAATGGCCAAAGGATATAAACTGATAGTTTAAGGTAATGAAATGGAAATGGCTCAAACATATAAATAAGTGCCCAACTTTACTCCTAATAAGAAAATGCAACCTGAATTCTAGGACATCATTTTTCACCTATTAAACTAGAAAATATAAAACTGTTTGATAACATACTCTGTTAGAGAAGCTGTGGGAAATACACTCTTACAGATTGATGGTGGGAGTACAAACTCCTTGGAGACCAATTTGCTCACGTGGATATATATTACAAATGCATGTGCCTTCTGGCCTGCATATGCCACTTCTAGAACTTTATCCTACAGTTACACTCATGCAAGTATAAAATGACAGATGTAGGCAATCCTTCATCGCAGCACGGTAGAGAATATTTAAACCATTTAAATGTCTACCAAGAGGGGATGGATTAACACAAATATTATAAACGTGTACGATGGTACATTATACAGTCATTAAAAAATGAAGTATATCTTTATATACTGATATGGAATTAGCTCCAAAGCATATTGTTAAGGAACAATAAAAAAAATCATTTCATGATGTATGTAAATCAAATCATTATGCTGCACACCTTAAACTTATACAGTGCTGTATGTCAGTTATATCTCAATAAAACTGGAAGAAAAAATCAGACAACGTGCAGAACAATTTGTATAGTATGTTTCTACTTTAAGAATGTATATTATGCATATAATACCCCCCCAAACACACGTTTGCCTGCAGATGTATAGAATATCCCATTTACAAACAAACTCTCTTGGGAAAGCCATAGGATTACTGGGAGACAGAAATGGGAAGGAGATCTGTTTTTTACTGCTGCACTAGAACTTTCTAAATTTTTATATCATGAGCATGAATTACAAATTTAATAAATAAGTTAAAATTTAAAAATTGTTCACTCCTAGAAGCACAGTTCTATAATGGGACACAGCTTACACTTTATTTATTTATTTATTTATTTATTTGAGAGTCTCCAGCTGACTTTATTTTTTAATTTTTTTAAACATCTTTATTGGAGTATAATTGCCTTACAATGGTGTGTTAGTTTCTGCTTTATAACAAAGTGAATCAGCTCTACATATACATATAATCCCATATCTCCTCCCTCTTGCGATAGGGAGGGTGGGAGGGAGATGCAAGAGGTTAGACTTTTAAATTGACACCTCCCCCTTCCCCGCCACACACACACACACACACACACACACACACACACACACACATCTAGCTAGACCCTGGGATGGGTCCTGGAAGTCTTCACAGCCCTTTCTGCTTATTCTGCTGCTCGCTCCTGGGTGATACCTGAGGGTCACTTTATGATTACACTCCATGGTACCATGACATTTAGTAGCTTCCAAGAAGATGCTGCCTTTTTTGACCGAGAGATGCCAGGACCCAGAGAGAGTTCTTCTGGCTTAAAGGGAAGCTTTTCTTTCTCTTAAGAACCTCTTTGTGCAGGTAGATGAAATTGCTTTAGTGGTGGCAGGAATAAAAAACGCTGTACCTTATGACTCTTTCTGATATATTTTTTGGAAGAAGGCTGCTGTTATTCACGCATTATAAATGACTTTTTTGACTTTGATCCTCCCTCTCTTCCTCCCTTCCTCTTTCCCTCCCTCCCTTCCTACTTTCCTTCCTTTCCTTATTCATTCTCTCTTTGTTCCTTCCTGTGTAAATCCATTTTAGAAGTAGGAAGTTTTGAAGTTCTATTTGCCTGTGATTGCAAAATCACAGCCCTCATTTGGTAACACAGGGATTCCCTAAAAAAGGATTCTGCAGGTTCAAACTTTAACTGTGTCAGTACTTTTGTTTGCTAATTCCTTTTTTAAACAATAAAGTTCTGTTCATGATCACAAGAAAGTCATCACATCAACTGAGAGAACAACTGGATGTCAATAAGATCTAGACTTATGAAGTTCAAATATTGAAGGCTTTCAATATTATATGTATCCATTGGTTTTGGAGCTTCATCATGGCCCAGAAGGCTAAATGTAGCCCCATCAGAGTTGGGGCACCACCAACCTAAGGGATGTATGGAAAGAAAGAATGAAGAAATTAAGAAGTATAGTTCCACTCAGGTTTCAACCAGCCAAAACTACCTCAGGGTACCCTTGGCTCCATCACATTTGACCATCCCTGAGCCCTTAAGATTGGAGGTCTCAGGTGGGAACATCTGATTGGCTGAGCCCTTGGGGCCACTTTCTGAAAGAGCGAGCATCCCCCCATCTTTGACTTCTGTAGAGGAAGGTGCAGATCTATCTGCCTTTGTGTGTCGTCTCCCACCCCCACGTTAGAAAGGGTTTTCAGAAGCCCAGAATGACAAAGGTCCTACCAGTAGTTTGGATTTTCTCCTTCAAATATCATATCTTGTACATTAAGCTGGTGAGTTAAAAAAAACTGTAATGAACGGTTTTGAACAACTGGAGGACTGGAGTCACTAAAGATTATTCATAGATAACATAAGATAAATCTCTGTTTTGGAGGGTTATTCTAACCAAGATTTAAAAACTTAAAACTTAATCACTCATATTCGAGTTTAATTTTTCTAGCTTCAGACTGCTTGGCTGCTTAAGTAGTGCTTTGAGGGGGCCACACTTCATTAGCCCTTTTGGGTGATGTTATTTCTTCATGCCAGTCTGAAATTTCACACTCTGCTTCGAGATGAAAAGAACCAATTGCAAGGGTTCTTGACCAAAAGCAACATAATTTCAAGTTGTAAAAATCACTTGATCTCTTCACTCTTCATCACTTTGCACCAAATGACAAGGACCTATCAATATTCATTTACTTCCTTGCTTGTTTAGTGCCCATGTTTGTGGAGAAAGTTGGTTAAAATATGATAACCTGTAGCCACTTTGCTTGAGAGCGGTTTTTCAATAACCTTCTGAATAATTCTTCTTTTATGTGACTTCAATGAAGAAATATCTGTGGACTAGGCAATTAAAATAAAATTAACATTAGTCAAATTAGTGTGGTCCAAGAATGACAGTAGGTAATGTGTAGAGCAATTTCCTACCAGGAGAAGCTTACCTCAGGTCCCAAATGTTGAGCATGGGCCCATTTTTGTTGTTATTGTTGTTGATCTACAGTGGTTCTCAATCTTGTCTTCAAATCACCTGGGGAGCTTTAAGAATCCCCAATGCCCAGGCTACACCTCAGACTGCTTAAAACAGAATCTTTGGGGGCAAGACCCAAGAGTCAATATTTTTCAAAGCTTTCCAGGTGGTCCTAATGTACAGGTAAAATTGAGAACCACTGGTTCATCAAATTGACTGGCAGATGATTGAAAAGCAGATCACAAACTCGTACCCTGTTTCATTCTAGAAACTTCAGCTCCCAAATCTACAGCTTCAACTCTGGGATCCCTCCTGAGTTAGGACTCCATATTTGTTCACAGCAAAGGTCGTGATCTAGCTTTCACCTGCAAATCCTCTCTCCCTCCTTTGTTTCTACGTTGGTCAGTGGTGTGTAAGTCCTAGTGCTGGTCAAGGGAGGTCTGTAATAGCTTTTTGTTGAAATGTAGATTCTGATTCAACAGGTCTGGGGTGGTTCTATCTTCCAGGAACCACACCTGATTAGAAAGGATCAAATGTCACACCTGTCCCAGTTATTTTTATTTTATATCATAACCTATCATAATATCTTTTTTATTTTCTTCACATACCAGAGTTATTTTCCTTCTTTATTTATTTATTGTCAGTCCTCCCACTCCACGAAAGCAATCTTATTTCTCTTGTATCTACTGCATGCCTATTATACTGCCTGGCATTTAATCATTGCTACTTAAATGTTGAATGAATACGTGAATGAGTGAACATGCTGAAGAGACTGTCATGGGAGCTGGGTCAAGCTGGAAGAGCTCTTTTCTGGTAGATTCTTGATGGAGATGCTGAGTTTTTAAGGGCAGCTGAGGTGAAAGGTGAAGAGAAATTAAGAGCATGAATGGAGGATAGGCAACAATTGGGTAACTGAGCCTATCAAGAGGAAGAAATAAGGGTTTAAGTGAAGAATGGATAATATCAGGATCTGGGTGGCACAGTTCCGTGTCTTCCGAAAGGATTCATCCCCATTGCATTTACTCGCTTTCTTTCTTTTGGACTCATGTTGTCATAAGGCCTTGCTTGAAGATTTGGGAAAGGTTGCCCATCAGTCTAAGTTCCATCCAAATATCCCTTGTGATGCCTTGTGGGGTTGAGAGTACAGGGCCCATGGTTCTTTTGTGCTGAGATGTGGGGCAACAGTGACTATCACAGATCCTGGCACATAGTAGGTGTCAAAGATGAACCGCAATCTCACAGGGGATGGCAAGGAGCAAACCTACTGCCATTCTCTGGGTGCCAAAAGTAGACAACAAGACTTAAGGGATCAGTGCAATATGGTTATTACTCATAGTGGGGAAACAGCAGGAGCATTACCTAGATGGGACCAGTTCCCCAGGGTTCCTTGTGCAAAGTGATGAGGCTGAAGGGTGCTACACACAATCTATACTGCATCTGAGGAGCCTGGGGTCAAAGGCACAGCACTTTTTGAGCAAGCGTAAGCACTGCAGCGAGAAACAAGTTAATTCCCCTCCCTGGGGGGGGGAAACAAGTAGTTACATGGTAGTTACTCTTGGCTACCCCTTCATCATCTTCAGTGTCAGGAGATGGAGGAGCCTTGAGGTCTGGCACAGTCAGCAAGAACACACAGGATGCTCAGGACCGGGGGTGCGTAGCGTCTCCCAACAGGAGGTGTTCATAAGTGTTTATTGAATGAATAAATAAGCATAATTATAGTGTGCTCTGCTTAAAGTGAGAGGTCTTTGTCCCATTTCACTGGGTGGCTTAGAATGGAGAACTTGTTTCTGTTATAGTGTATAAGTTTAACTATGCAGTGTTAACTATAACTTGTTCTCACTCTTACTTGGGACCTTGAGGAGCGCTAGAAAGAAATATGGGTGTGGGGGCTTCCCTGGTGGCGCAGTGGTTGAGAATCTGCCTGCCAATGCAGGGGACACGGGTTCGAGCCCTGGTCTGGGAAGATCCCACATGCCACGGAGCAACTGGGCCCGTGAGCCACAATTACTGAGCCTGCGCGTCTGGAGCCTGTGCTCCGCAACAAGAGAGGCCGCGATGGTTAGAGGCCCGCGCACCGCGATGAAGAGTGGTCCCCACTTGCCGCAACTAGAGAAAGCCCTCGCACACAAACGAAGACTCAACACAGTCATAAATAAATAAAATAAATAAAAGAACGTGAATTTCTTAAAAAAAAAAAAAAAGCAGCTAGACAGGAGAAAAGCTTTAGAAAACAAATTGCTTAAAAAAAAAAAAAAAGAAATATGGGTGTGTAGGAGGGTAGGACATTGGCAGATGAAATGCAAATTTTGCTGGGAAAAGAGAGGCGTTTTTGGGAAGTAGGTTGACGAGCCTTAGAACTATTTGCATAACTGCTAGAAATTCCCACACAGTGCTGCGCTGTGATTGGTTATTAAGCTGCAGCTGCAACTGTAGAACACGCTTCTATCCAAGTTTTAAATAATCATCTGAAGTGTGCAATTCTCCCCGGGATGGTAGATTGAAATTCATGCTCTCTGTGTTCTATACTTCAGGATATTTTCCTTTAAAAAATCACTTCTATTTGTACGGGGTAGAGTATAATAGACTGAAGAGAGTTTGGAAGATAACCAAGATGGTAACAGCCTGAAAGGGGCTGGCTGGGGAGAGCATTTCATCTGCAGGGTTAGGAATTAATAATGTCATCTTGTTAAGATGCTAAGCACCGCTCGAACTGCTTTCACTGAGAGGTGAAATTGGATCAAGTATCAGGGGCCAGGACTAGACTGAGTTAGCCACTGAATAAAACCATAGTTTAAGTATCTCAAATCCACCCTTACAACTAAAAAGCAGCGATTTGCCCCATCATCAAATAAAAGCAAGCTTTCAAGACCCAGGGGAAAACAGTGGCAGGGGTTCAATAGGGTGTGTACATTCTGACTCCACCCTACTTTGGGGCTCCTCTCTCTTATCCATTTCCCAAGTCTAACTTAGATCCTAAGACGCCGTCTCAACCACTTCCACCCTCACCTTCTTGGAGGCTCAGAGCCCTTGTTATTTTTATCAGTGTTTTTTAAACTTTAGTGTGAATCAGAATTACCCAGAGAGTTTGCAAAAACACAGACTTCTCCTAACCTCAAGCATTCAGGAGATCTGGGGTGGTGCTGGCGATTTTGCATTCTAAGTTCCCAGGCGTTGCTACTACTACTGTGCCCAGGACCACAATTTGAGAAACTTCAGTCTAAGTACCTTGTGTTTTGCACTTGCTTGTAAATGTCTCAGGACTGGAGACCTCTCTTCCTGTACTGCTATTGAAATCTTCATATGCATATGTCTTGTCTGGCTCCTGTATCTTACCTACATGATAAAAGTTAGTTCCATTCACAATTCCCCACATCCGTATTCATCCTTATTTGAGTTATAAATTCTTTGAAGAAAGGAGTCTTTGATCTAGGCAAAGACTATGTACTTAGGAAGTACTCAATAAATATTTGCTACATAACTGGATGGATGGAAGTTTCTTGATTTCAATCAAGATTTTCTCTTACGTCTTCTAGATTCTTATTTTGTTCTGTTATGAATACCTTCAGTTTTCCTCAGATAAGTCCCCAGTAGTATAAAAATATCTTTTATTGGTTGAGTGGTATGGAAAGGACTGAAAAATTAAAATGTCTCACTTCAGGAACTTCCCTGGTGGTCCAGTGATTAAGAATCTGCCTTCCAATGCAGGGGACTCAGGTTTGATCCCTGGTCGGGGAACTAAGATCCCACATGCCGTGGGGCAACTAAGCCTGCGCCGCAACTAGAGAGAAGCCCGCGCACAGCATGCTGCAACTAAGACCCAATGCAGCCAGAAATAAATAAGTAAATAAATAAATATATTTTTAAAGAAGTCTCACTTCAATGTAGTTCCAGTTGACCAATAAAAGATACTTTTCCCATCCTAGGTTCTTTAACACTGGTGAGTTAAGTGACAAGGTCATGAGCTTTTCCTTTTTTTAAAAATTTATTTTATCTTTGGCTGAGTTGGGTCTTCATTGCTGTGCACAGGCTTTCTCTATTTGCGGTGAGCATGGGCTACTCTTCGTTGTGGTGTGCGGGCTTCTCATTGCAGTGGCTTCTCTTGTTGTGGAGCATGGGCTCTAGGTGCACGGGCTTCAGTAGTTGTGGCACATGGTTTCAGTAGTTGCGGCACACGGGCTCTAGAGCGCAGGCTCAGTAGTTGTGGCGCACGGGCTTAGTTGCTCCGTGGCATGTGGGATCTTCCTGGACCAGGGCGCAAACCCGTGTCCCCTGCATTGGCAGGCGGACTCTCAACCACTGCACCACCAGGGAAGCCCCATGAGCTTTTCTGGCTGGTGTCTCTGAAGTCTCTTGGGGCCCAGTTCTCACTGGGGTTCCGCTGAACTTTTGGAAATACAATACAGTGGTCTTCTTTGTATAAAAGACACTTTTTAACCTCCGCCTGGGCAGTGGCAGCAGGGCTGAGCCTGCCTGATACCAGCCATTTTTTTTTTCTTTGTCCTCAGTGGGACTTGATTCTTGCAGCAGTTTCCAGTTTGGGAGGAGAGCTTTGGAGGGAGATCATCAGAATTCTTTTTTTCCTCCTGCTGTTACCAGGTACAGGAGCAGAGTTTTGACTGGGCAGGAAGCCAGGAGAGTAGTAGTAAGTCACTGTGTATTTCAAACATACCAGCAGAACTCAAGGCTTTAAAACAATCTCCCAAAGAGTCAAAGATCTGAGAAATAGAAAAATTACCTCTTCATCCATCCATTTAAAAAATGAATTTCATATCTAGCTTTCTTATTGTTATAGATCAGTTTGTCCTCTCTCGACACCTGAGAGAGCGTGGGGTCTCATAATCTGTAATTATTAGGGTAATCACTTTTTTCTGCCTACAACAGCTCCTGTGAGAGTGCCAAAAAAGCATAGATTTGAGACCACATAGACTAGAGTTCAACTTTTAGCTTTCCCCCTACTTTAGTTCTGCTGTGTTGAGAAGCAGATGCTGGGACAGGATTAGTGGTACAGAGATTTAATGGGGGAGGAAGCAGGGGTGGGCGGAGCAGAGCAGAACTTCAGATCACTCGCACGTCAGACACCTGAGAAGGAGGCTGGGAAGGAGGGTTGTGTGGGAAGTTCTGAACTGCAGTGTTAAAACGGGGAATCTCCAGCCACAGGTGTCTGTTAGGAGGCCCGTGTCTCGCAGGAATGAGTCCTCACCTAGTAGCCCCACTGTGTTCAGTTGTTGGCTGGGAGAAGTGGTGAGGTGTATGGTCTTGGAGGGAAAGTGGTGGTGGGTCCAGAGGGCAGCAGCTGGGCTGCCAGATGTCCTTGCACCGGGAGATCTGAGAGGCCCGTTTCCATGGCCACCACAGACTCTAAAAACATATTCTGTTTTTGAAACTGAGTCCCCCTGAAACCGAGTTCCTCTCCTGAGTTTATGATTAACCTCTCTATCAGAATGTTCTTCTCTTTTTTGTTCAACATCTGTTCCCCTCAAGACTGAGGAGTATCAAAGAAAAGGGGGGACCGTAACCAAGGAGGACCCCATGGGACTTTCCTGAGACAGACCTCCCAGTGTCCTGCGCCTGTCTCTTGTTTGTAGAAGAGCTTTAGTTTCCCAGGCCTCCTCTGGGTCTCAAAAGTCTGTCTCAAGAGTTAAGGATTAGGAAATGTGAAGATGTAGAAACAAAGAACACTTGTTGGGCTGGGAAACCGGTAACAATTTAGACTATAAACCAGCCACGTAGCAGAGTCACCAAACTCTCAGTTCCCTGAAAGATGTACATAGAGGTCTGACACACATTCCTAAGTTGTTATTTATGGGAAGTGGACACTCACCAGATGAGAACTGCTGACCTCAAGCATGTAGACCCCAGACTGGTTGAAACCAGAAGATTGGTGATGTTCACATCTTCACCTTGTTGCCAACCAATCTGATAATTGTGCACAAGCTGCTCACACGCCCTGCAGCCTCCTCCCTGACGCTGCCTTTAAAACCTTTGTCTCCTAACTAGCAACTTGGAGATGGTCTTAGGACATTAGTCCATCATCTTCCCAGGTCGCTGGCCTCCTGAATAAAGCAAGATTTCCTTTTCCACCAACACTTGTCTCTCCAGTATTGGCCTTTTGAGCGGCGAGCTGCCGAACTTGGGTTCAGTACCAGCCTCGTCCAGTTACATTTTACTGCCTCGTGGATACAGAATGTTGGGAATACAGTTGGGTGCCCTACCTTCCCCTAACTAAGGATGGCTGTGAATGAGATCTGCCTAGAATTTGGATCTTGGGTAGAATGACCAAGAGGTTAAAAACCACAGAGGTAAATTCATCTCAGCAACTACCACCTTTGTTCTTTTTCTTTTTTTCCCCCCGCCTTGGTTCTTGATTGTAATTTCTAAATCTGGTTTCCAAACTTTCCCTTCAATTCTTAAATTACACCCCATTTTCTGCTTGAGTTAAATATGTCATTTTTATTGCTTGAAACCAAAGTACACTAACTTGTCCATTAACTATGATTTTGGGTGTTTAATCTTTTTGCTCTACTTATTAAATGTGGGAGTTGGGGAAGTTGAATAAGAGACTATGTGAAACATTCGGTATATGGGAGGCACCCAACAATTCTTTCCCCTTCAAAATTTATTCAACATTTTAAGAATCTATCTCTGAGATTTGAGTTTGAATAAAATTGCATTAGGTTGTCAGTGTTTATTTTTACAAATATCACATCATTGCTATTTATTGAATGTCAACTATGTGTGAACTAAAATTCTACAGAGGATACTTCAAGAGATGGTCCCCAGTCTCAGAAGGAAACAACCACTTTCTCAAAAATCTTAATACCCTATTGTCTAAAATAAAATTCAAAATACTTTCTTTTTGTCACTTAAGGCCACTCAGCATCTCACCCTGTCTTTTCTTTCCAGCCTTATTTCAAACCCCTGCCCATCGCATTCCCAAACTTACCCACCCAGATTGAACCCACCTTGCTCTTCCTGCATCAGGGGTCTTATTAGGACTTTCCAAGTACCCCTTTGCTTTCTGCCACCCATCCTGCACCCCTGCGTTCTGCTGTCAAAATCCTACCTGTCCTTGGGTTGACCTCAAATGTCCTCTACACAAAGCCTTCTGTACTCCGAACTGGCCCCGGTGTTTCTGATTTCCTCCTCTGTCCTCCCTCTTTGCACATGGTAGCTACTTTCTCCAGGGTGGTTATATGTGCCCACACTTGAACTTCCCCACTGGACCAAAGGTAGGGCTTGCATCTCACTACTCTTTATTCCCCCAGACTACCCAGCACAGTCTCTGAGACATAAGTGCTCCCCAAGTGATAACCAGAAGCACGTGGGAGAAGGCCAGACGGGAGGAGTACAATAGGATGGTAGGAAGCAGGCAATACATTTCTCAGCGCTGTACCGGAAGTACAGATAAAACTCTTTTTAAATTTTATCTTGAAATAACTTCCAAACTTAGAGAAATGTAACTCCAGTACAAAGAACTCCTGCATACCTTTCACCCTGATTTACCAACTGCTAATATTTTGCCACATTTGCTTTATCCTTTCTCACTCTTTCTGTCTACAGATAATTACTTTTTGAACCATTTGAGAATAAGTTGCAGAAATCCTGCCACTTTCCCCTAGATACATCAGTGTGTATTTACTAAGAATAAGGAAATTCTCTTACCCAACCACAGTACAATTATCAAAATCAGGAAATTTAACATCGATTCAGGATTAGTCTATACCTTAGTTAAATTTCTCCAATTGTCCCTAAATCTATTATATCAGTTTTTTTTTTTTTTTCTGGTTTAGGATCCAACTTAGGATCCTATGTTAAATTTAGTTCGCATGACAGATAAGATTTTAAGAAAAAAATAACATGGGGGGAGGTTCAGTTTCTACTCAAATTCAAGATGCCTTTTGTTGCTCGTACCGGCAAATTCTGATAGCAAAGAAGAGAGTCTTGTGCCCTGATACAGAGATGCTGTGTTTCCTGTTGCTTTTTATTTGCGGGGCCATCAGAGGCTCTGCCAGTATTGAGACCTAAGGGTTCTCTCCCCGCTTGGTGGTGAGAAGGGCTTCCTGGGGGATGAGATGATGGTTGTCTACTTGCAATTGCTTGTTTTTCCCAGAGATTGGCAAGGAGGTAGACTCCTGTGAGACCCAACATAGCCGGGAACACTCACTCGGAAGTGGTTTTGTGAAGCAATATTACTGATGTCAATTATTAATCATATTTATTTTAAGATTCTAAATTAACACAACACAATTATCCATATCTTATGATTACAGAAACATAAAATATTAGCCTTTCACTTACAAATGTGTAAATACTAATTTTAGCCTTGAATGAGTTGAAAGGCAAATTACCCCAACATTACTGACTGGAGATGCTGAGGGAGAAGAGAGACCATCTCTTTCATCCCTTTGGTGTGCTCCTGAAACGTTTAGCATTTTATGGCTCAAGTTTCATTCTTATTTTAAAGCAGTTCAGGAAGGGAACTCATCTTTCTTGGCCCCCACCTCCCCACCCTTTGCAAAGAAAATGGAGAGATCTTCTTTGTCAGAGACCTTTCACCATGATGCACCTTTTATATGCTAGCTCTCCTTCCTGGACGGTCCATTTTCCCTTTCCTGGATGGTTACATTTTCTCTTTCACAGTTAAGATATAAGTCAGTGACCACCTCCTCCATGAGGTCCACTGACTCTTCAGTAGTTATTTGTCCTTTCCTCCATACACCTCAGCATTTGCTCAGTGTTATACAAAGTAACACACCATGTTGTAAAGTCTCTATCCTGAAAATCATAAATGAATTTCATCTTCATCTTCTTCATACCCAACACAGTATCTGGCACATGGATGGTGCCCAAGGAATGAAGGAACCTCTGACATGATCTCACACTGACGTTTTAAGAATCCCTGAATACTCATCACTTAATTTTGGAGGCTGCTTGTTCTAGTTCTCTGTGCTTTCCTTCTCTCTGATACCCTTTGTACTTTACTTTTCACTTGGGTGAAATGGACCCTGCAGCTTTATTGCAGTTGAGAAGGCATTCAGATTACAAAGTCAATGTGGTGGTTTGGGGGATAATTCTGTTTGAAACCTATTGGAAAGCAGACACCTGGAGGAGTCTGGAAATTCGTCTTGTCACTTCTAATTCTTTTTGACCGATGGCTATTTTTATCATTCTCAAAGACCTTTGGGACAGCAATTTTGTATGGCCCTGGATAGCAACCTTTATTGTGGCAGGGTATTGAAACATGTGTGACGGTTTAGAGACATAAAAATGGGTTTTCTCAGCCGCCCCAGCACAGAATACAGCTTCTCAGTTCTGTCAGGGCTGGAGCTGAAAAGAAGTCTAGCTGCTCCAGAATGATATCAGTGCAAATTTATCTGGTCTCACAGATAAGCTCCCTGGTCCCACTGTCCTTTTCTTCCACCTCATCAATTCAGTGGGTCTGGCCCCATCCAGGCCATTGGCCCTCCTTGTACTTGGCAACTTTTACTCTTAAGTCAGCGTCTCATCCTGTACCACCTCCTGCTCTGCTTTTGCTCTATCTCCTAGGCCTTGGAATTCTATCTGTATCTGATGTCAGTCTCCAGCACGAGCACCCGTATATTCTATTAATGCCGTAACGGCTAGCGTGTAAGGCAGGGCTCAGAAGAGTCGCGGTTACCCATTTGCCTTTAGAACAAAGTCTTGGCACCTTATATAATGATGTGTCCTATATTCTAGCAAGTAAATTCAGTCATGTGTCACCTACCCATTTTAAATGCTGATAAAAGAAATGAGCACGTATCTCCTATCACAGGTGTGCGAGTTGTAAGTGAAAAAAGCCAGATGCGTCTGGCTTTGTTTCTTAGGAACCACTAACATCTCCACTCTGTATTTGTGTCTCAGTGATGCTCTCTTTTGCTGCTAGGCCAAGTCTATTGTTAGCACAGCACAGGTGGACCGCACCTGGTAATTTGTGTCCTAGGAGGTTTCAGTCTCCAAAAATAGGCAAAACTTGACTTTTCACAGCCACTGCCTCTGTAATTAAAATGGCATATTTCTTAAGTTAGAAAGGGGTGAGTTTATGGTAAGCGGAATAAGAGTTTCTTCAAAAGGGCTGAATTTATATTCTTGAACCATTGCCATAAATAATCAGAAGCTTACTATTGCTTGACAGGCAGTTTGAACATTGGATATAACTAGATAGTGAAAATGGGATAAATTACGCTTCAGATTCTTTTCTTTTGGAGAACATGTTGACTTTTTTTTTTTGGTTGATCTTGGGGAAGTGGAGTAAATGGAAGCATTTTGGCAGAAGTTTCTTTTTTAGAGAAAGTGTAGTTAGGAATAGGTGGGGAGAATCTCTTTTCTTTTTCAACTCTGTTTTAAATCTCAGATACTATAGTTTTAAACATGTGCATTTGGCTTCTTGGGCTTGATGCTTGCTTTGTTGTAGATTCTAAGTGGGTTCCTGATTTTGTTGCTGAGACAGTGTGGTTCTTGTCCCTTGGCAATCACAGGGATGGCTGTCTGTATGAAAGTAATGAAGGTGTTAGTTCTCGTTAACTTACAGCTCATCTGGGACCAGTTTAGACTGGAGCAGTGCCTTACACCTTCAACAGAAGGATCAGTGACACATTGCTTCTATGGGTTGCTCAGAGTCATCTGGGAGAAATTTGACATTGACAGAGAGAGGAAAACTCTTTAGGAGAAAGTCTGCTGCCTCTAGTGGGGAAAGAAAAAAAATCTCACGATCGGCAAAAATTCCTGCATCATCTTTTGAAGTCATTGAAGTGAAAGGGCTTTTTGCTTGAGTTATTCAGCTAACTGCCTCAATTTTCCACCTGATCTTTCATGTGAGTAAATACTTGGTTTTAATGATGATTGAAGTAACTAAAGTGCAGGGAACCGTGAAGATAATGTCCTTTTCTTTTGAGTTTATTTACTTAGCAAACATTTGTGGTCTACTAAGCTTACAGCTTTGCACTAAGAAGTGGTCACAATTCTGTCCTCAAGAAGGAGCAGTTAGGGATTCTGGTATGCGAATATGCCTATAAGCCTTTCCAGGGCAAAACCAGGTGGTGGTTTTCTTTATGTCTGTAGATTGTCTGATATACTTCCATGCAAAAGCTGAAGTCTCATCTCCCCCCACGTGAATGTGAATGAGAGCTGTACTGGAGACTTACTTATCATTAGTAGAATGTGGTGGATGTGATGGCCTAGGATAGGTCATAAAAAGGATACAGCTGAGAAATGGATTTCAGCTTTGTTGGGATAAAGTTCTGAATCTCTAACCCAAATTCATTCTCACTGAACAGATAAATTTTTTAATCTAATTGAATTTTGTGTGACCCAGTTGAGTCATGCTAGACTATAAAAACTGGTCAGTCCAGATTTTGGAATTAGTGAGAATGACAATTTAGATGAGGCTTGGCTAAGCTTCTTTAGCTAGCAAGAAATGCAAAGGATACACACAAGACCAAGGATACATGCTGGTGTAAGTTGGTGTGGCTTCTCAGGACCTCCTTTGTCCCTCATAGATATATCCTGCCCAAGGTCACAGGCCTCGGCAATCTTCAATGAGGGAGGAATGTGTCAGGTCAGAGGAGCTCACAGATTCATAATTCTTTACTGCACTACGATGCAATAACTTAGTTCTATAATGTATCTTAGCCTGGGTTCTCCAGAAAGCAGACCCAGAATCAAAGGCTTATGTGCTCTTATGTTATCAAGGAGTATATTTTATACCACAGAGTGCAAGTGAGGGACCAGGGGAGAAGGCAGGAACAAGAGAGAGCTGTTTGAGGTATTGAGTGTGATAATTGTTTGATCTCAATGGAACTGTCTTCCAGGAGGTCATATAAATGACTGCCTCTTGGGATTGTCCACTGGGGGAGGATGGTGAGGAATTTATCTGCCATCTCCAGTTTTTCTGGATCAAAGTTTTGCTTTATGGGACATTAATTCCCCGGGTACTTATGAGTTACATTTATGTGGGTGCCAGTGGGTCCTACAATGTCTCATGTCTCTGGGTCAACCTTGAAGCCCTGGGGGAGGGAAGAATGGGAGACACAGGTGTGAGATAAAGTCCTGATGGATGGTGACTCCATGAAGTTGGCCAAAGTCCATGCAGAGTGGGCCGCTGATTGTTAGGTTAAGGGTATTGGTGACAGGTGCGGCCTGAGAGGACCTGAAGGGTTGTAAGAGGTGTTGGAAGACGCGTCTGATACCAATGCTTACAACTTACCAAATTCCCCATTGTATTCCTTGCTGAGTCATCAGGTCCACTGAGGTTTCAGAGTAAGGGTCAAGCCACAGACTCCCACACTGGTTATTTTAAAAGAGCGCTTTGTGAATGACCGGTGTCAGAATCACATGAAGGAAGAGGACACTTGTTAAAAATATAGATTTCTAGATCCCACTCAGATCTACTGATTCAAAAGCTCTGAGGGTGGCAACCAAAATGGGCGTATTGAACAAGTAGCTCAAGCAATTCTGAAACGTGCTTAACCTGTAGAACCACTAAGAAAGCACAGGAGATCAGATCCTATTAGAGTTAACTTTACTGAATCTTGCTCTATATGTTCAAAACAGTATGTATCAGAGTAGGCTTTGAAGTAATTTCCATATAAAGTAATTTACCTACCAGGCCCCATTTATTTCAGGAATCCTGACAGGCTATTACCATTTCAATCCATTGACTATATTTTGTTTAAAAGGCCAAGTACTGAAGCTACTTGAGGTCCCTGAGTACATTTAACAACATCTACAACCATAGCTCTTATAAAAACACACTTTTGGGGGCTTCCCTAGTGGCACAGTGGTTAAGAATCTGCGGGCCAATGCAGGGGACACGGGTTTGAGCCCTGGTCCGGGAAGATCCCACATGCTGCAGAGCAACTAAGCCCATGCGCCACAACTACTGAGCCTGAGCTCTAGAGCCTGCGAGCCACAACTATTGAGCCCACGTGCCACAACTACTGAAGCCCACGCACGCACCACAATGAAGAGTAGCCCCCGCTCACTGCAACTAGAGACAGCTCGCGTGCAGCAAGAGACCCAACACAGCCAAAAATAAGTAAATAAATAAGATTTATTTAAAAAAACAAAAACACACACACACAAAACACACTTTTGTTGTCATTCATTATTTTTACGAATTTTCCTGGAGCCAGGAAGGTAGCATCACAGGGCCCGCCCTCTGTGGCCTTTGGCCTCTGTTACCTGGGCATTGCCCACAGAGTGGAGGAGGAGCTGTGCAAGGAGAAAACTGCTGATGTGAGCTTCTTAGGTTGAAACTTAGAGCCCCAAGAGGCCTTAAGTCCCCAGAGTCCTAAATGCATATGGGCATATGGTCAGCTAATCCACTTTTTTTTTTTTTTTTTTTTTTAATTTGGAGACTTGTAGTGACTCTCACACTGAACTCCATAGGAAGCAGTGTATTCCTTTAAGCATTTTGGATATTTACAGGAAAGGTGACCCAGAACTTTCCTCAGTAGCCGTACCAGTGTCTGTAAGCTTCAGAATCAGTCATTTAAATGATTCCTTTGATCTATCCTAGGTTTCTTTTTCTGGAATTCAAACCCATTGAGAACAAATCCTAGGACGAACTTAATCATAACTAAAATTTTGATTTTAATAGCCATAAATACTAGGTTAATTGTAATAACAACTATAACTGTGATACAAAAATAGTTTAGAGTTAAAAAGCCAATAAGGAAGGGAATGTGTGGGTAAGAAAGCATGTAGGTAGAAATCATGGAAGAAGAATAGCAACACACATGTTTGCTGAAGAACATTGTTCCATGGAGGAAGTTACCCCAGAGCTGGACCTAAGATGGCGGCACCATTGATGCTGAGACATCCTGGAATCAAAGAGTACCAATGGATAGATGGTCCAGACCTTCCAGTAAGACTTGGGTGAGAGAGTCTGGTCTTGTCCAACATCAGGATTGCCCAACAAAAGAAATGCTAATCTAGCACAGACACTCTACTCTTGCTTTTAGTAACAAGAATTCAGAAAACTGGAACTTGTCCAAGGCAGTCCAAAAAAATTCACTGGGTACAGCTAATCAAGCCTAAAGTTTGTTTGGCAACATATGGTAATTATGAATTAGTTGACTCGTGTGTGTGTGTGTGTGCGTGTGTGTGTGTGTACTGATGAAATTTTTAGAAAACTTTTAAAAATAGGAATTTTGCCTCTGCTGTCTATTTGTGTTGGGTTTCCAATTTTTGAGGTCTCACACTATGAGAATTTATAAGTTGTTGTATCAGACTTAGTTTATGTGCCTCCTTAGATTCAAGTTGCTTCTCTGTACGCCAGTCCTTAGCTGCCCGCTCAATGGAAAGCCCTCATCTCCTTCCACCTCTCCTTGTGTTCATGCCAACAACCAGATTCAGGTCTCTACTCAGCCTGAATAGGGAAGTATGAGTCCCGCTTCAGGAAAAAATAGTCCTCACAAAGGAATTGCAGAAGTACCTGGAGGAACTGCGGGAACACGTGTAGGGGGCAGATCTTGAGAATGTTAGTTCTGGACGGGGAGAATTATAAGATACGGAGAATTCATTGACAGAGGGGCACCCATAACTCAGGACTCAGTGTTCCAGTCAAACCCCTGGCACTTGTCTTAATAGCTTGCTGGGAGGGCTTCTTGAGGCCTGAATTAGGCACTGGCTTCCAGTAAGTAATGTGGAGATGCCATAATTTCCTTGACCTAGAAGGTGGTCTCTCTGAGGTTTTGATAATGAATGGACTAGTATGACTTGAGAAGCTACCATGTGACTATGTCCCTCATCAAATTTTACATCTCTGCTTATTTAAGTTTAAAGTTGTTTCTGGATTAGTGAATTTGAGACGTGGGGCAAAGCAGAGCTTCATTCAATGGCTGACTTATCTAGTCAACAAATATTCACTGAAAACCTGTTATTTGTCCATCAATATGCAAAGATGCATATGACATAAGGATGCTCCCTTGCCTCAAAGAATAACTAATCTAGTATGGAAGATGTACATCTGGAGGGAGAAATCATTTTCTATTCTCAAGGTCACGCCACTGTAAATCCTTTGGACATATGTGTTGTGGCATATGAATTTCAGTGTAGTGGTTCTATAATTGCTGTTTTTCTGACATGACAAAATAATACGATCTTATGCTAGATACAGAAAGAAGTGCATACATTTGAATAGGCTTATAAAACATTTCATCTGAAGCCTTCAACTGAAAAAAAAGATTCAAGAGGGAAAAAACATAGATTCGGATACTTGTCTCTTAAATATATTTGTATAATTTCTTTATCTTTTGAGACAGTTATTTGGAGGCTATTGAATTGTTTTTCAAGAATCACTGAAAAAGCGCACACCATTTCTGTGAATTTCTAATTTAAATACATATGGGCTTAGAAGGATATACTTCAGGCAAAAATCTCATTAATTCTTCATACTTTCCATTTTGAAATTAACAAAAAGGTTTATGAACAAGGGGCAGAGGAAGAAAGATAAATTTCTGTCTTATTTCATTTCATCTGCCACTCAGACATTATAATTTTTTAAGCAAGGAGAACCACTTAGTTTTTGATAATTTAAGTTCCTCACATAATTAATAGATAGTTTTGCTGGTCCATCAACTTCATCATTTTTTTCCCATTCTTTTGTGACTTGCAGCTCTAAGTAAGCACCACAGTAATAGCTGAATAAGATGATTAATCTGTAAAACATGCACTCATTTATATGACTTTTATTCCAATTAAAATTTTGGAATATTAAAAGATGAATGTCAACAAAACTGTTTTGGAGCAATTCATGAAAACTATTATGGTAGATAGAGGACGATCAATAAATACTTGAGTGACAATTGCAGAAGAAGCAAATTTATAATGTGAAAAGCAGCCATTTCCTTTACTAAAGAATTCATTCCTTTAAAGTTAAAGGAATACTCTATTACTTTGCTTGAGAGGAATGCTTGTTAATTGATTATACATAATTAGAGAATGCTACATTTGGAGTGCTCATTGCTGGCAATCTGTTTTTTGATGTGCTTTGCTTTTGTTTGACAAATAGTATTAAGAACATATCACTTTTTCCTATTATAAAAATAATATGTTATACATTCATACAAATGTATATTTTAAAAAAAAGAAGTTTGTTCATAATTCTACCACCAAAAAATCACAACTGTTAATATCTTGGTGTCTATTATTCCAGTCTTTATACATGTAACCATTTTATCAAGTGGACTTACCTCAGTGGGGTACAATCAGGGAAAGGCATTATTTCCACCGCCTCCCCCGCCCCGCCCCCGGCCCCAATGCCTTCAAATGTTTTCTTCAATTTATTTCTTCCTTCTTTATCTTTGACAATGTCTCTGGCATTCTTCATAGTTTTTCCGTTCTCTTTGTCTCACCTTATTGGCTATGGTAGAAGTATAATATGTACAACAGTGGGAATTGGCTACAGATCCAGGTCTTGCCCTGCTTCCTCTGTCTGCACAATTATTGCTTCAGATAATCCAGTTCTAAGCCATTCAGTGCATGACATTCCCTTAGTTCCAGGAATTGGTTCAGAGGTTGCATAATCAATACGATACTTAGAAAATTTAGAAAATTTACTGACAGTTCTGGGAACCAGGAAATCTCTCTCTCTCTCTCTGGGATAATGGAGATTATGGATACATAATGCTACCATGACTGTATCATATTGGGAAGCCGTTCTGTGAAGCAGCTCACGCAGACATAATGATAACGTTGAGAGAAATGTAGAGATATTGAGCTGGAGTCCTAAAGAAATCATGCCTAAGATATGTGCTAACTTTGAAATTTAAGTTACGTGAGCCAATAAATCTCATTCAATGTTTGAGCCAGTCTGAGTTGAGTTTTCTGTTCTTAGCTACTGAAAACATCCTAACTGACTCACTTGCGGTTTAAACAGATGGTTATTGGAGATTGTGCTCATTTCCTCTTGCTGAACTGTCCTGAGCTCAGTAGAATCACATGCTTTGTGGAATTCCAGAGCTATTTAATGGAAATGAAGACACAATTTCAGAAGATACTCACAGATATCTGAGGAGTATGAATTATACATTACGTTTCTGCAACACTCTTTCAAGTGCAAGCCTCAGAGGATGTGATGAATTCTCAAGAATATGTCCTATTAGTTTGGCTTAGTTTTGAGGGGCCTCAACTGAGCTGAGGGATAATTAAGCCTTTCAAGGTGATATAGAATCTCTGTAATGTGAAAAGTAAGTAATTAATTCCAGAACTGTTATGAAATTTATATGGCTAAAGTTTGGGCAATATTTGTTTTCACCTATCTTTACGAAAGTATTTTCTTTTTCATGAAGGTGTTCAAATACAAGTTAAATACAAGTTGAGATACAAATTAAGAACTACTGTCTATGAGATAAATCTGGGGTCAAAATTTAGGCATACATATGCTTGTTGAATAGATCTCAGTTTTTTGGAGACCACTTTATTTCTATTAGTGCCCCTAGTTTCATCGACTTGATCGATATTATGATGCGCTTTGAATGAATAAAGGTGGTAAAACTTTTTGTGTGTGTTGCTTTTGTATTCATGGTTTAATCCTTCCATCACCACTGTTATTGTTAAAAAATTCATGGAGCTGCAGATTTTTCATTTTCTCATTAGGTGACCCATTGTTAAAAATTCTTTAATGTTCCTATTTAAAAATATTTGTGTGTGTGTATGTAAACAAATAAGTTTCCCTTTTACTTGTATTCATTAGTCCCAGTTAATTTCTTTCTGAATATGTCTAATCCAGGAAATATTGTAGATAGCTATCATGTCATCATTCCCTCCCTAAGTGTGGCAATGCCGAGAGGTGTGTCAAGACAGTTAAGTTCACAGCTTTTGGGCTTAACTCTTAGTCTAGGGCTAGGTTCACCTCTCTTTTTATCAGCCAATGTCTTGTGTCGCCATCTATGCGATCTAACAAGGGCCCTAATGATTCACTTGGATAGAATATCTGTAATTGTGTTTGTCCCAGCAAATCTGGGATATGTATCTGCCTCGGACATGTTACCTCCATCACACAGTTAAATGATCCTTTCTATGCTGCCTGGGTAAAGAGAAGTTCTGAGTCTTCACAGAAAACCCACCATGTTCCAAGATATCTCCTTGGGTTGGGTATAGTGTTTTCAGAAATTCAATTCTTGTTAGAATCAGTGCTTATCCAAAACAATCTGCCATGTCCACGTCACCAATTTCCAGATTTATAATTCCACTTATTTCCTGCTCTAGGAGTCTGCCTTTGTATCACGACAACTATTTCTGTTTCCTGCAGTCATCTCGGGCAAGGAAATAAAATTGTATGAATCCAAGTACTTCCTAACCTTCATGAGATATAAATGCCTATATACAAAGAGCTAAACTCTGGGTCCAGTCCCTCTCACATTTTCTTTTCTGTGATTCCTTAGGCAAAAAGGTAGATCAGGAAAAAAACCCTGGTCCAGGAAGATCCCACGTGCCACGGAGCAACTAAGCCCGTGCACCACAACTACTGAGCCTGCGCTCTGGAGCCCGCGGGCCATAACTACTGAGCCCACGTGCCACAGCTACTGAAGCCCACGTGCCTAGAGCCCGTGCTTCACAACAAGAGAAGCCAACGCAATGAGAAGCCCACGCACCGCAATGGAGAGTAGCCCCAGCTCGACACAGCTAGAGAAAGCCCGCACGCAGCAACGAAGACCCAACACAGCCAAAAATAAAAATAAATAGATAAATAAATTACTAAAAAAAGTTAAAAAAAACCCCAAGGCTTCATGAAAAATCCCTGATATAGAGAGAATGGATGATTTTACAATGTATTTCTTTTGAGGAAGTGTAAGAACTAGAAGTACCTGGAGGTAAATATCAGAAAAATCAGTAATGGTTATAAGTGGCTGACTTTGGGGAGGGATGAGTATGAAATTGCTGCTTTTTACTATGTGCTCTTCTCTAGTTGATTTAAAAAAAAGTCACGTGCACACTCTACTTTGAGCAGTTCCAGACACGTCCCAGGTAGGGGACTGCCCATGGGTCAGGGCGCTGCTGTTGTGTGTGCAGTTAAGCCTGAATGCAGACAGCAGAATAGTTCCATTCAGAGCAATCAATAAACTATTACAGAAATGTACCACGGGGAAGACTCATGGCCAGGGGAGGGGACAAGAGAAGCCATGAGGGAGTCTGTAAATGACTTTCTGGCCAGCCAAAGAAAAGTCATACAAAAAGAAAGAAAGAAGATAAAATGAGAGGAGAAAAGAAGTTGGCATCGCAGAGAGAAACGGAAATGCTGTCTCTCCCTTTCCTCCTGTCAAGGAGGCTAAGAGGCGTGAGCGGCAGATTGCAAAATCGTCCTGGGAGCCAAGGACACCGCCAACTTGCTGTAGATGCTGGAACTGTCTCCGCATTTTTGGAAGCCAATGACGAAAGCCTGGAAAGGTGACAGAGACAGTGCTTTCTTCTGCTGTGGATGTGGGGTGAAGGCTCTTTACGGACTGGAACTCTGGCAGGTCTGACAATTCCGCAACCAGGGAGCCTGCTGGATTTGCAGTTTTGAGCTCGGCTCCTTCTGGACTGTGAACGGCCACTGGCTTCCCTCTGTGCTTGTCGTACCTCACCCACTCCCTCTTCTGTTAGCTACCGTGGGGCTGGTTCTTACTATTTGCAGCCAAGTTCCAGGCTGTTCCGGACACCCTCCTCACCAGCCCTGCGTGTACTCATGATGCCCTGCCCCATCCATGCCCTTTCGCTTGGTCCCATACACGTGGCTTGGGGTTGCTTCCTTCCCCAGATCCCGAGGGACCCTCTGGACCGAGGGCCCCTCTCCTTTTTGTTTTCCAGCTGATTCCATTTTCTCTTTTCATCCACAGCCTCTTTACGCACCTCTCAGTACGTCTAACAAAACTTCACGTGTGATGTCATCAGTTAACTGGAACAGCAATGATAATCCCCCAGCTGGTTGATGCCAAAACCACTAAGAGGAGGGAAGCTGTGAGTCACTTCCAATAATTTCAGCGTCCACCTTAAAGGGGAGGGGAGTTACTATGAGATTCCTGAGATCTGCTTGACCCTTGGGTATCCACAGCCAATACAGTTCCCATTCTCCTCCCCATCTGCTTTATGGCCACCTTGTGGGAGCGAGGTCTTACTGGAAAGCTCCTTTGCTGGGAAATGCTACTCCTGGCTCCTCTCTGAGGATCTCATGGACACGTCTGTAAAAGCAGGATCTCTCAGATCAACTTGCTCTCTTGAGCTAGGTTTCAGTAACCATCAAAATTTACAATTCTGCTTTTCCTGTCACTGAAAAGGCAAAAACCCTGCTCATATTTCTGAATTGTGTTCTTAAAAACCTAAACCCTGAGACAGCAATGTATTTTTATGCCTTAGAACAGCCACTGATAGGCCCCAAATGGGTTTAGGCCCTTTTTCTATTAATTCTTACATTTTAAAATAAAAGCAATAACTGCTTATTTTTTAAAATTAATTAATTAATTAATTTTATTATTTATGGCTGTGTTGGGTCTTCGTTTCTGTGCGAGGGCTTTCTCTAGTTGCAGCAAGTGGGGGCCACCCTTCATCGCGGTGCGCGGGCCTCTTCACTATCGCGGCTTCTCTTGTTGCGGAGCACAGGCTCCAGACGCGCAGGCTCAGTAGTTGTGGCTCACGGGCCTAGTTGCTCCGCGGCACGTGGGATCTTCCCAGACCAGGGCTCGAACCCGTGTCCCCTGCATTGGCAGGCAGACTCTCAACCACTGCGCCACCAGGGAAGCCCACTGCTTATTTTTAAAAAATATTAAAGCAGTGCTGGAAGGAAGGAGCATGTTGCAATGGCTAAAGAGTTGCTGGGCCAAACTGCCTGGGTGGAATCTTGGCTGTGACCTTGGGCTGTCTGACTCTCTTGTTTCTTACCTGAAATGGAAATAGTAACAGTACCTAACTCAGAGGTTGTCCTAAGGATTAAGCAAGTTAATATTTACAAAGAGGTTAAGATAGTGCCTGGTACGTTGTAAGGTTCATATAAAAATTTACTAGATGAAATAAAATAGTTTCAAATATTTTCTACATTTTCTATGTTTACATGAGCATATAAACAAGTTATTTTTCTGTTTATATAAGTGGGCTTATAATATATATAACAGACCTGGTTTTTTTTCCCCTTGATGATGTGTCTTGGCCATCTTCATTGTCACTATTTAGAGATATATACTTCATTCTTTCTAATGACTGCATATATTCCATTGTATGGATGTACAGTGATTTATTTAACCCGTCCTCTGAATGGATTTATGTTGTTTCTCATGTTCCTGTTACAAACAACGCTGTGACACATAGGTGTAGGCCTGTATTTCTGCACACTACAGCAAGTGAATTTGTAGACCGAAAATAAAATTTACTAGGTATGTATTGCCAACTGGTCCTCCAGAAAGGTTTACCAATTTATACTTGGTTTGGACTCTTTTTGATTAAAATATGATGACTAAACACTGATTCTTGGCGGATGGGAATAGATTTGGATTGCAGAGAAATGTGTCTGTGGTGATATTGGGCAGAACATATGGCAATACGTGGATTGAAATAAATTTAGGTCTTAACTTTTTTGAATAGGAGCTACTTTAGGTCTGAGCCCAGATTTAAAAGCATACAGAATACTACTAGCAGCTCTGGCCCCTGCCCCTTAGTGTGGGAAATCTCCCCCAATTCATCAGCGTGCTCATAGCAATGGGCTTGGAAAACACTGCTTTGGTCTGCTGGTGTGTTTCTAGCACCCAGCATAATTAGATACATAGTAGCCCATGTATCAAATATGGAGAGAGTATATCTCTTTCTAACTGTACCCTCAACTACAAAAGAAGATTGTAAAATGTGCTGAGAGCAAATGGATGCAGGAAGTCGTCTATTGAATAGAATACAGGGTGTTGGAGAAGAAAGGCAAGAGGCCTGCAGGCCAAAGAGCTGACCAGCCTCTGACCTCTGGCCCCGGCTGGACACTCACTCCTTTTCATCTAAGGGTCATATCTTCCTCTCCTTTCAAATTTCCTCTGTGCTTTCCTCAGGATGCCAGCCAATTTCCTCTACCATCTTGCAAAGCTTAAAAACAGAGCTTGTGATATTCATTATACAGAACCCAAATGATGCAAGCTTCACTGCTGGGCAATTTCTGAATCAGGGAAAAATTTATTTAATTGGAACAATCAATCATTATTACTCATTTATTTATTTATTTTAGTGCTTTTTAATTTTATTTAATTTATGTTATTTATTTGGGCGTGTTGGGTCTTTGTTGCTGCTCACGGGCTTTCTCTAGTTGTGGCTAGCAGGGGCTACTCTTTGTTGTGGTGTGCGGGCTTCTCATTGCAGTGGCTTATCCTGTTGCGGAGCATGAGCTCTAGGCATGCGGGCTTCAGTAATTGTGGCACGTGGGCTCAGTAGTTGTGGCACGTGGGCTCTAGAGTGCAGGCTCAGTAGTTGTGGCGCATGGGCTTAGTTGCTCCGTGGTATGTGGGATCTTCCCGGACCAGGGCTTGAACCCGTGTCCCCTGCATTGGCAGGCGGATTCTTAACCACTGTGCCACCAGGGAAGTCCCTATTACTCATTTATTTAATCTCTAAAATAGAGTAGGTTAAAAATATTGAACGCTGAAAAAATACAAAAAAGAAGACAAATATTACCATAATCCCTACACTTACACATTATTTACAATTAAAAGTGAAAACCCACGCTGACCACCTTTTTCTCCCTCCCTTCCGCTCCAACTGCTATTAATAGTTTCAGGTGAATCTTGGAATTTTTAATCTTGACAATAGTTCATATTAAAGAGGAAAAAAATGTAAGCTCTGTGTGCTTCCCTGCTGAGCAGCTAGAAAGCTCACTGAATGTTCTAGCATCTTCAGGAGATAAAGGAGAGAAAGAGGAGGAGGAAGGGAGAGGGAAGTGGGAGGTAGCAGGAAAGGGTCAGAAATATCTGGGGGCTACCCTGCTTCCTCCCCCTTGCTGACTGATCAGAGTCAGAGAACTTTTTGCTCATCTAATCCCTCCTCCCTGTTTACAGAGGTGTTTTTCAGCCCTTAGCTCTTGATGTATCCTGGAGAACAGGATACTGTCACTAATAAATATAATGAAGATGATACTATTAACTACAGCCATCATTTCTTGGGCATTTATTCCATGCCAAGTATTTAAAATGCATCTCCTCCTTTAATCCCCACAAGAATCCTATTGTTATTCCCACTTCACAGATGAGGAAACTGAGGTCAGGAAAAGTTACACAGCTAATGGAAGGAGTTCAGAATTCCAGCTCACACAGTTGGACTCCAGAGCACACATTCCTCCCGCTGTGAAATAATCCTGCAGACACACTCATGTTATATTTGATTATTCTGTATAAAAGCATTTCCTAAAGCAATCCTCGGGGAAACAGCATTCCACAACATCTTTAGAAACCCAACCAGACTAAATCAGGAAAGCTTCCTACATGTGCTTTTCTCCTGACTGTAATTTCTAGAAGATGGCAAGAGTTCTTACCCATATTTAGACTGATCAGCTTTGTAGACTCTGTTGCTTAAAAAGACTGGGCCAGGAAAACTTCCAAAATGGTGCTGAGGAAGAAAGAAGTACCAGACGGAAAGCAGAGCTGTTATTAAGGGAAATTAATGGGTAATTCAGAATCGGCAATATTACTTACCAGTGCCTGAAACGTTGGCATCTAGAAAGCTAAATAAAAGGTTTGTGCAACCAGGAAGTAATAAAATACAAGCATTGCTGGTAATTCTTGGCATTGATGAACATCAAAGCAGGGGCCGCTTGGGAAAAATACTTAAATTGAACCAACGGGTCTAAATGGCAGTTCAGGGAGGTGGGGAGGAAGGGTTTGAAATATGAGGCTTGTTGGGCAAACTCAGGGGAAGCAGAGCTCTCTACAGACTGATTGTGGGATAAACGGAGGAAGGAAATGAGCTTGCACGTGGGGCCAGTGGGCTGAGAGGGTGGAAGGAATGATGTTCAGATGGCAGCCTGTCGAGGCAGTGACTCTTTGTAGGGGGTGATGTTCCCTTCCCATGTGCAGCCTCATTCCCTCTGACACTTGCTGCCTCCTCCCAGCAGTGGATCTGTGGTCCTATTCGTGGGGCCACAATGAAAGGCACAGCTGTTCACTGGGCTCATGGCCTTGCAGGCACGTGGCTCAGGAGGAAATAATGCCCAAGAGACTTGGGAAGTCAAACTGATTGAGGGGAACAGGAAATGCTATTGGCTGAAAGTGCTGTATCCCAGGCACTGTGCCTGGACCTTCACAGGAGTTACTCTCAACCAACAGAAGATGGGGGTAAAATCGCTTGAGCAGATGTTAAACCTGCCAAGAGGTTGCGAGTCAGATGGACAGAGAGAAGGAAGCACTGAGCTCTCCCTGACCACTGGGAGAGGGGCCTGGTAGATGGACCTTGGGATGTCTGATGACCTCATTAGTCTCTGTCAGATCCCAGAAGCTCCCTCAGAATCCAGGCTTATAGGATAGAGTTTAAAAATGTGAGCAGGTAGAGGGAGCATGAGAAGTAAGCTAGCTGTCAGGTATTGATAAAATAGTTTGAGAGTCAGTCCTGCAAGTGGTTAGAACATGGGCTCTGGAGCCCCACGTGGCTCTACCGCTCACCCACTGTGGGACTTTTGGCAAGTTACTTAACCCCTCTGTGTCTCAACTTTCTCATCTGTAAAATGGGAATCAAAACTGGATTCCTTTATAAGGTCGTTGTGAGAATTAAATGAATTAATATATGTTAGGCATTTGAACAGTGCCTGGAACGTAATAAGCCTACGTGTGTTAATTATCATTAGTGATTATTACCAAATGAGACTAAAAGGCCCACCAGTCATTAAAATAGCTAACATTTATTGAGCACTTACTGTGTGTTGAGCCCTTTGCTAATAACTTCACTTGCATTGTCACCTTTCATCTCTTTACCACCACTCAGTAGCTTGCAAGGGGCAGAGCCAAGTTGCTGCTTTTAAGAGCTAAGCAGGAAGCCTTGGAGGGAACATGAAGAAGGCAGCCTACGGGTGTATGAGGAGCAACGTTTACCTTCGTTAGTATTTTATTTAGAAGGGGACCAGGCATAAGTGTTGGGTTCCAGTTCTGGGGAGATTTTCAAATCCTGATTCCCAGACGAATTATGTGGAAATCTCTGAAGGTGGTACCCAGACACCCATACTTTGTAAATCTCCCTAGGTGATGCCAGCCCACATCACTGCCCAAAAGCTTCTCAACCTTAGAAGCCCTTTTGAATCACCTAGAATTTTTTGAGCAATGCCCAAGGCCCTTTCCTCCCCCAGACTGAGTCACTTGGTCTGGGTTGTGTTTCAGGCACCATATTGTGTAAAAGATCCCCAGGTGATTTGAACGTGTCACCAGAATGACACTTTGGGCAGCAACCCAGGAGAAAACACATAGGTTATTTTTATTTTTATTTCTTTTAAGTGACAATTTTTTTTTAACATCTTTATTGGAGTATAATTGCTTTACATTGTTGCATTAGTTGTTGCTGTATAACAAAGTGAATCAGCTATACGTATACATATATCCCCATATCCCCTCCCTCTTGCGTCTCCCTCCCACCCTCCCTATCCACCCCTCTAGGTGGTCACAAAGCATCCAGCTGATCTCCCGTGTGATGCAGCTGCTTCCTACTATCTATTTTACATTTGGTAGTGTATATATGTCAATGCTACTCTTTCACTTCATCTCAGCTTACCCTTCCCCCTCCCCATGTCCTCAAGTGCATTCTCTACGTCTGCGTCTTTATTCCTGTCCTGCCCCTAGGTTCATCAGAGCCTTTTTTTTTTTTTAGATTCCATATATACTTGATAGCATATGGTATTTGTTTTTCTCTTTCTGACTTACTTCACTCTGTATGACAGACCCTAGGTCAGTCCACCTCACTACAAATAACTCCATTTCGTTTCTTTTTATGGCTGAGTAATATTCCATTGTATATATATGTGCCACATCTTCTTTATCCATTCATCTGTCGATGGACACTTAGGTTGCTTCCATGTCCTGCTATTGTAAATAGTGCTGCAATGAACATTGTGGTACATGACTCTTTTTGAATTATGGTATTCTCAGGGTATATGCCCAGTAGTGGGATTGCTGGGTCATATGGTAGTTCTATTTTTAGTTTTTTAAGGAACCTCCATACTCTTCTCCATAGTGGATGTATCAACTTACATTCCTACGAACAGTGCAAGAGGGTTCCCTTTTCTCCACACCCTCTCCAGCATTTATTGTTTGTAGATTTTTTGATGATGGCCATTCTGACCAGCGTGAGGTGATACCTCATTGTAGTTTTGATTTGCACTTCTCTAATGATTAGTGATGTTGAGCATCCTTTCATGTGTTTGGCAATCTGTATATCTTCTTTGGAGAAATGTCTATTTAGGTCGTCTGCCCATTTTTGGATTGGGTTGTTTGTTTTTTTAATATTGAGCTGCATGAGCTGCTTGTAAATTTTGGAGATTAATCCTTTGTCAGTTGCTTCATTTGCAAATATTTTCTCCCATTCTGAGAGTTGTCTTTTCATCTTGCATGTAGTTTCCTTTGCTGTGCAAAAGATTTTAAGTTTCATTAGGTCCCATTTGCTTATATTTGTTTTTATTTCCATTTCTCTAGGAGGTGGGTCAAAAAGGATCTTGCTGTGATTTATGTCATAGAGTCTGTGCCTATGTTTTCCTCTAAGAGTTTTGTACTGTCTGGCCTTACATTTAGGTCTTTAATCCATTTTGAGTTTATTTTTGTGTTTGGTGTTAGGGAGTGTTCTAATTTCATTCTTTTACATGTAGCTGTCCAGTTTTCCCAGCACCACTTATTGAAGAGACTGTCTTTTCTCCATTGTATATCCTTGCTTCCTTTGTCATAGATTAGTTGACCATAGGTGCATGGGTTTATCTCTGGGCTTTCTATCTTGTTCCATTCATCTATATTTCTGTTTTTGTGCCAGTACCTTATTGTCTTGATTACTGTAGCTTTGTAGTATAGTCTGAAGTCAGGGAGTCTGATTCCTCCAGCTCCACTTTTTTTCCCTCAAGACTGCTTTGGCTATTTGGAGTCTTTTTTGTCTCCATACAAATTTTAAGATTTTTTGTTCTACTTCTGTAAAAAATGCCATTGGTAATTTGATAGGGATTGCATTGAATCTGTAGATTGCTTTGGGTAGTATAGTCATTTTCTCAGTATTGATTCTTCCAATCCAAGAACACGGTATATCTCTCCATCTGTTGGTATCATCTTTAATTTCTTTCATCAGTGCCTTATAGTTTTCTGCATACAGGTCTTTTGTCTCCCTAGGTAGGTTTATTCCTAGGTATTTTATTCTTTTTGTTGCAATGGTAAATGGGAGTGTTTCCTTAATTTCTCTTTCAGATTTTTCATGAAGAGGGTATAGGAATGCAAGAGATTTGTGTGCATTAATTTTGTATCCTGCAACTTTACTGGATTCATTGATTAGCTCTAGTAGTCTTCTGGTGGCATCTTTAGGATTCTCTATGTATAGTATCATGTCATCTGCAAACAGTGACAGTTTTACTTCTTCTTTTCCAATTTGTATTCCTTTTATTTCTTTTTCTTCTCTGATTGCCGTGGCTAGGACTTCCAAAACTATGTGGAATAATAGTGGTGAGAGTGGATATCCTTGTCTTGTTCCTGATCTTAGAGGAAATGGTTTCAGTTTTTCACCATTGAGAACGATGTTGACTGTGGGTTTGTCATATATGGACTTTATTATGTTGAGGTAAGTTCCCTCTATGCCTTCTTTCTGGAGAGTTTTTATCATAAATTGGTGTTGAATTTTGTCAAAAGCTTTTTCTGCATCTATTGAGATGATCATATGGCTTTTATCCTTCAATTTGTTAATATGGTGTATCACATTGATTGATTTGTGTATATTGAAGAATTCTTGCATCCCTGGGATAAACCCCACTAGAGCATGGTGTATGATCCTTTTAATGTGCTGTTGGATTCTGTTTGCTAGTATTTTATTGAGGATTTTTGTATCTATGTTCATCAGTGATATTGGCCTGTAGTCTTCTTTTTTATGTAACATCTTTTTGGTTGTTACATTATCTGGTTTTGGTATCAGGGTGATGGTGGCCTCGTAGAATGAGTTTGGGAGTGTTCCTCCCTCTGCTATATTTTGGAAGAGTTTGAGAAGGGTAGGTGTTAGCTCTTCTCTAAATGTTTGATAGAATTTGCCTGTGAATCCATATGGTCCTAGGCTTTTGTTTGTTGGAAGATTTTAAATCACAGTTTCAATTTCAGGGCTTGTGATTGGTCTGTTTATATTTTCTATTTCTTCCTGGTTTAGTCTCAGAAGGTTGTGCTTTTCTAAGAAATTGTCCATTTCTTCCAGGTTGTCCATTTTATTGGAACATAGTTGCTTGTAGTAATCTCTCATGATCCTTTGTATTTCTGCAGTGTCAGTTGTTACTTCTCCTTTTTCATTTCAAATTCTGTTGATTTGAGTCTTCTCCCTTTTTTTCTTGATGAGTCTGGCTAATGGTTTATCAATTTTGTTTATCTTCTCAAAGAACCAGCTTTTAGTTTTATTGATCTTTGCTATTGTTTCTTTCATTTCTTTTTCATTTATTTCTGCTCTGATCTTTATGATTTCTTTCCTTCTGCTAACTTTGGGGTTTTTTTGTTCTTCTTTCTCTCATTGCTTTAGGTTGTTTATTTGAGAGTTTTCTTGTTTCTTGAGGTAGGCTTGTATTGCTATAAACTTCCCTCTTAGAACGGCTTTTGCTGCATCCCATAGGTTTTGGATCGTCGTGTTTTCATTGTCATTTGTTTTTAGGTATTTTTTAATTTCCTCTTTGATTTCTTCAGTGATCTCTTGGTTATTTAGTAGTGTATTGTTTAGCCTCCATATGTTTGTATTTTTTTACAGTTTTTTTCTTGTAATTGATATCTAGACTCATAGCGTTGTGGTTGGGAAAGATACTTGATACGATTTCAATTTTCTTACTTTTGCCAAGGCTTGATTTGTGACCCAAGATATGATCTATCCTGGAGAATGTTCCATGAGCACTTGAGAAGAAAGTGTATTCTGTTGTTTTTGGATGGAATGTCCTGTAAATATCAATTAAGTCCATCTTTTTAAATGTATCATTTAAAGCTTGTGTTTCCTTATTTATTTTCATTTTGGATGATCTGTCCATTGGTGAAAGTGGGGTGTTAAAGTCCCCTACTATGATTGTGTTACTGTCGATTTCCCGCTTTATGGCTGTTAGCGTTTGCCTTATGTATTCAGCTGCTCTTATGTTGGGTGCATAAATACTTACAATTGTTATATCTTCTTCTTGGATTGATCCCTTGATCATTATGTAGTGTCCTTCTTTGTCTCTTGTAATAGTCTTTATTTTAAAGTCTATTTTGTCTGATATGAGAATTGCTACTCCAGCTTTCTTTTGATTTCCATTTGCATGGAATATCTTTTTCCATCCCCTCACTTTCAGTCTGTATGTGTCCCTAGGTCTGAAGTCGGTCTCTTGTAGACAGTATATATATGGGTCTTGTTTTTGTATCCATTCAGCCAGTCTAGGTCTTTTGGTGGGAGCATTTAATCCATTAACATTTAAGGTAATTATTGATATGTATGTTCCTATTACCATTTTGTTAATTGTTTTGGGTTTATTATTGTAAGTCTTTTCCTTCTCTTGTGTTTCCTGCCTAGAGAAGTTCCTTTAGCATTTGTTGTAAAGCTGGTTTGGTGGTGCTGAATTCTCTTAGCTTTTGCTTGTCCGTAATGGTTTTAATTTCTCCACCGAATCTGAATGAGATCCTTGATGGGTAGAGTAATCTTGGTTGTAGTTTTTTCCCTTTCATCACTTTAAATATGTCCTGCCACACCCTTCTGGCTTGCAGAGTTTCTGCTGAAAGAGCAGCTGTTAACCTTATGGGGATTCCCTTGTATGTTATTTGTTGCTTTTCCCTTGCTGCTTTTAATATTTTTTGTTTGAATTTAATTTTTGATAGTTTGATAAGTATGTGTCTTGGCATTTTTCTCCTTGGATTTATCCTGTATGGGACTCTCTGCTCTTCCTGGACTTGATTGACTATTTCCTTTCCCATATTAGGGAAGTTTTCAACTATAATCTCTTCAAATATTTTCTCAGTCCTTTTCTTTTTCTCTTCTTTTCTGAGACCCCTATATTTCAAATGTTGGTACATTTAGTGTTGTCCCAGAGGTCTTTGAGACCATCCTCAATTCTTTTCATTTTTTTTTTTCTTTATTCTGCTCTGTGGTAGTTATTTCCACTATTTTATCTTCCAGGTCACTTCTCCGTTCTTCTGCCTCAGTTATTCTGCTATTGGTTCCTTTTAGAGAATTTTTAATTTCACTTTTTTGTTGTTCATCATTGTTTGTTTGCTATTTAGTTCTTCTAGGTCCTTGTTAAACGTTTCTTGTATTTTCTCCATTCTATTTCCAAGATTTTGGATTATCTTTACTATCCTTACTCTGAATTCTTTTTCAGGTAGACTGCCTATATCCTCTTCATTTGTTTGGTCTGGTGGGTTTCTACCTTGCTCCTTCATCTGCTGTGTATTTCTCTGTCTTCTCATTTTGTTTAACTTACTGTGTTTGGGGTCTCCTTTTCGCAGGCTGCAGGTTTGCAGTTCCCGTTGTTTTTGGTGTCTGCCCCCAGTGGGTAAGGGTGGTTCAGTGGCTTGTATAGGCTTCCTGGTGGAGGGGACTGGTGCCTGTGTTCTGGTGGGTGAAGCTGGATCTTGTCTTTCTGGTGGGCAGGTCTGTGTCCAGTGGTGTGTTTTGGGGTGTCTCTGAACTTAGTATGATTTTAGGCAGCCTGTCTGCTAATGGGTGGGATTTTGTTCCTCTCTTGCTAGTTATTTGGCATGGGGCGTCCAGCACTGGAGCTTGCTGGTCATTGAGTGGAGCTGGGTCTTATCATTGAGACGGCGATCTCTGGGAGAGTTCTTGCTTATTGATATTACGTGGGGCCAGGAGGTCTCTGGTGGTCCAATGTCCTGAACTCAGCTCTCCCACCTCAGAGGCTGACGCCTGACACCTGGCCGGAGCACCAAGACCCTGTTAGCCACACGGCTGGAGTGCCTTCAGAGTCGGAGAAGCTTGCTTGCAGTGGCTGTCCTTCTGTGCTGCCAATTAGAATCACCTGGTTCTTCCTTGTTTTACCCCAAAGGCAGTGTTCCACAGAGAAAAACGGTAGCCTTGAAAATAGTCACAGCTCTGAGATGGCTTTTTTTTTTCCTTTGTGGTTAGTCGGGTTTCACTTGCTCACAGGGGGCTACGTGCAGAGGTTTCACACCGGCTCTTCCAACCAGAGTTCCTAGTGCGGAATGGCTGCCATCAGCACCTCAGCTCAGGCGGGTGTGTGCAGAAGTCTGTAGGTTATTTTTAAGAAAAAAAAAAAAAAAAGTAAAATTCAGGACACATCTATATCAGCCATTTACATGTTTGGGACTTTGATCTTGAGTTCATGTTCTACATCATTCTTATGACAACTCAGTCAATGACAAATACCACATATTGAGATTTGTTAGAATGAAAAAGTCATAAAATAATTCATATTGACATATTTGTAAGACATGATCCAAGGGAACTTTTGGGGGCATTGTAAGAGCTGCTGGGGCCCTTGCAAAACGATAAAGAAACAAGAGAGTACTGAAGAAACAGGATCCCACTCTGGTTCTCTTTGCTTAGAGTAACACACCAAGTAACTTTCACGACACTAAGAACAGCTGTTGTTCCTGTCATGTCATCTTAAATCCAGCTCCTTAAAATCTATCGAACTTATGAAAAGTCTCTGTGGTGAAGGTACAGTCACAGATTCCAGGAGGGTAGTGAGGGTGGGTCAGAGCCCACACTGTAAGGGTGATGGGCAGGCTGGGCACTGGTGGAGCTGATCTTCGTCAGTGACTGTGAACCTCATTCTGTCCTCCCATGGCTGGTACAGTTGCCGAAACTCAGCCTCTGTTCACCGGTGCTGAATAGAAATCTGGAGACAGAGTTTTGGGTGAAGTAGAAAAGAGTAGCTTTTATTGCTGTGCCAGGCAAAGGGGGCCACAGCGGGCTAATGCCCTCAAGACTGTGTGACCCACCCTGGAGCGGGTAGTGAGGAGTTTTCGAGGAGCAGGTTGTAATCAGCTCGTGGACAATTCTCGGATTGGTTGGTATCAAGGTGAAGTTTCAAGCATCATCAACCTTCTGGTTTCAACCAGTCTAGGGTCTATGTGCTTGTGGTCAGCAGTTTTCATCTGGTGAGGGTCTGCTTCCTGTACAAACAACTTAGGAATGTGTGTCAGGACTTTATCCATATCTTTCAGGGAGCTGGGGGTTCAGTGATTCTGAGATGTGGCAGAATTATAGTCTAAATTGTTACCAGTTCCCTAGCCCAACAGCTATTCTTTGTTTCTACACCTTCACATTTCCCAGTCATTAATTCTTTTTTAAAAATTTTTTATTTTATTTATTTATTTATTTATTTATTTATTTATGGCTGTGTTGGGTCTTCGTTCCTGTGCGAGGGCTTTCTCTAGTTGCAGCAAGCGGGGGCCACTCTTCATTGCGGTGCATGGGCCTCTCACTATCGCGGCCTCTCTTGTTGCGGAGCACAGGCTCCAGACGTGCAGGCTCAGTAGTTGTGGCTCACGGGCTTAGTTGCTCCGTGGCATGTGGGATCTTCCCAGACCAGGGCTCGAACCTGTGTCCCCTGCATTGGCAGGCAGATTCTCAACCACTGCGCCACCAGGGAAGCCCCCAGTCATTAACTCTTGAGTCAGCATTTTACTTCAAGAGACAAGACACAGGGGCTTGTACACCGTTTCAGTACCTGGCCTGACTGTGAGGTAAAACTATAAAGTGGGTGGGGAGTGTTCAATATTCATTCTCCCAGCCCCCTTCACCTGTCCAGAGCTGTCCTGTTCTTCTGAGCCTGCCCTGGAAGGGAGGTGGTAAAGTCCGTGGAGGGCAGGTGGTCCTAAGCCCAGCATGACCTTACTTGCCATGTGACTTTGCATAAACCCCTTACTTTGCTGAGCCTCAGTCTCCCCACCTGTAAAATGGGCCAATAGCATCTCTTTCAAAGATTGTCATTAGGATTAGAGGAAAGGCATCTAAAGTCACCATAGTAGATGCTTTGTAAGTGTTACCCACTGCAGGCTGGTGTTCAGGGAGAGAGGCTTTTTGGGCCACACAGGTCTGCGTGCTAGTGATTGCTGAAACCTGGGCCATCGGAGAGAGAAATGTGTTAGTCTGGGACCTGTGTCCCACCACTGACTTGTATGACCCTCTGTCAAATGGGCGGATCATTCCTGCTGGTTCTCATGGAAATACAGAAATTCATAAGTATTTCATTTCACATAAGAATGACTTAGGAGCAAAAAAAAAAAGAATGACTTAGGAGCTTAGCGTTTCTGGAATAACGGGAGACAGGCTGGGACCTGAAACCTGGGACCTGGGACCCTTTCCTGCAGTGCTTGAACCTGGACAAACGTCTCCTCAAGCAACAAAATACAAAGAAACTATAACTAAAAATAACTGCGTGCCTATGTGCATGCACAGTTGGGGCAAATTATGAACAAGATACAAAAAGACCAAAAATCCAACTGCTACTTCTGAGGAGCAGGGAGCAAAAGCAGGGTACGCCGCATGCACCCTGCACACAGCACCACAAAGGGGGCGGGCAGACCACCTAAACCTCTCCTTGGCCTGACCCCTGGAATAACCCCTACCTTCACCCCACATAAGGAACCAGCTCACCGCCCCCCACCCCGCCCCAGGGAGGGAGCAAGGGCACTTTTACTTGTTTTCACTCCCTCCTGCTGTATCCTGAGCCCCAATAAAGCCTTGCCTGAATTTCTCTAACCCTGGTCTGTAACAACAGTGCCTATTACATTTTAAGTTAAAACATCTAATCATTCAATTTCAAGCACCAGTATTCTTGTCAAATAATGCTGAAATTGGTTTTTTCATTTATTTTACTAATTGAGTGTATTGGGGAAAGAACCAATGCACATTTAAAAAACCTCAAACTCCCCAAAGGGTTTCAGCACAACATTTTAAAAGGCAAGTTGAGGGAGGGGCGTCCCAGGGTCTGTGATCCGCTTGTGCATAATTCTCTGATTGGTTGATGGTGAGGTAACAGGGAGGTTAACATTATCAATCCTTAGGCGCCAGAAGGTCAGGGGCTACGTGCTCATGATCATCAAGGAGTTAATTTCTTCCACTTGGTGGTGATTTTTAGCATCTGAAAAACTCAGGAAATATGCATATCTGGGTACTTCTGAGAGGAGTTACAGCAGAGGACATGGGGGAGGGTTCTGTCCTGGAAGGCCCAGGGTCCTGCTCAGTTATAGACTGGAGTCTGTACTCCAGTACAGTGGTTTTTGCAGGGCTGGGCACGGGTGCACTTCAGATATGTTTTATTTGCTTTGTTGTCTGCAGTCTTCACAGTCCCTTGATGGGTCCTTTGGACAGGAAGGTCAAATGAGCTCCAAGTAACTGCCTGATCTATCTCCCTGCTGCCATGGCAGCCAGATATGAAGAGAGGGGATCTCTATTAACGGTGAGAGGTAAGCGCTTCCCCTGATGGTGTTTTGATATGTGTATATACAGGCATCCTTCAAAAATATCCAGAGTAACAGGATTCACAGAGGAAAACGTGGAAACATTGTAAGACAAGGTGTCTTACTTCTACTTCTGTAGGTCATTAGCTATCCTTCAACTTTATGTGTGATTCTGAAGAGTCTTCTAGCTTGTTAATAGTTGTTATTTTCTGGCTCCATGAAGAAAGGGAACAGGCCCTTCCTTCCAGGGTATTTGCTCTTGGCCCTATTGGAGGCACCTGTTCACAGGAGATAAATATGTAATAGCGTCTGTAATCTGCTTTCTCAATTGTATTTCCCAGGGAGACTTGCTTTGCCTTGGAATTCAATTTCTTTCTTTTTTCTAGGGAAGACACTGTGTTCTTTACAAAAATTAAGAGAAATGACTAAAATATAATTTGGGGGAGAATACACAGTTCTGAGATCAAAATAAAGCATATCGTAGAGCCTATATACTTAAAAATTTCGACTCATGTGGGTTTTTAAAATCAATAGTGTGAGATTTAAATTATGGGATGGCATATTCATCGGTACAGTTGTGACTCTGACAGTGATGAGTGGCCTGAGATGCCACTCAGCATGTATGAAACCAACTGAGAAAACTGTGCACTGTTTCAGGACCAGTCCTCCCCTCATCAGTACTTGGGGAAGTACTTGTGTGTGGGAGGTTTTGCATCCTGGGCAAAAGAAAAGTGAATTATAAATTGTGACCTCTGGAAGGTGACAGTTCAACCCAGGAGTCCTAAGGGATAAATCTCAAAGGTGACGCACTGGCTATTAGGGCACCAGTCATACTACAAATTCCAATCAGCTCTGTGCCTTTAAGATTTCAGAAGGTGAGTCCTGGGAGGGGTGGGGTGAGGGGTTAGGTGGTTCTTGCTAAGGGTCTGGCCCCACCCCCCTGACCACATGCCATGGTGATATCTATCAATAGAATCAGCACCCAGCTCTGCCTCTTAGAAGAGCCTTGTAGCTCATCCGTGTTTCATTTCACTTATAACATAGGCCTATCTTCATTTTTCTAGCCTTTTCTGTACTTCGATTAATTAGGATGATTATGGCACATCTAGCAGAAGTCAGTCCAGGTCAGGCAACATTCAGTAAAGGGGCTGCTTGTCTGATGTCTGCTCTGGACATAAAAACTGTGAATGAATCTTTCATGAGAGACCCTCCAATTCAGAAAGTCTTTGTTGATTTGTTCCTGAAGTAGTTCTGTAACTCGGCTCTTCAAAAACAAAGTATTTGCGCTCACACCCTGGAAAGAGAACTGTGCACATGATAGTGTACAGCTAACATGTGGATAGATATATATGCAGCATACTGTTTCAACAGACATGAAGACAAGTGCTTTGGTTCCCCCAGCAGGGAAGTATCAGGGACCAGCTCAGCACCTTGGAGAATGAGACGTTGTGAGGTCTGGGCGACAGGAAGTGCTCACCTCCCCAGCAGAGGGGCTTGCTCTCCCCTTCATTTTCAAGGGCTGCAGCACCCTGTGTGGATGGAGGAACAGGAAAGGCAGGGTCGTCCTAGGCTCCCAAGCTGCCTGCTTGCCGGTGTCCTGACTGATCCTCCTTTTCATAAGCAGTTGGGTCTGGGGCTGGGAGGGGCTGCTGTGACTGGCACCTTCCCTCCCAGATCTGGAGCAGTGGAAGGAACCAAGGACCCAGCCATGCAGCTCAGATCTGGGAGGCATGTGCCCCGGACTAGGGTTTGTGATGGCTCAGCCAGGTAGATGCCCCGTGGAAGACGCCGTTCCCGTGTGTAGATGCTCTTACGCCTCTGGTTAAGGGAGCTGGGGCTTGGGGCTTGGGTTTTCTGTTCTGGAAATGGACCTGAGCTCAGTGGGTTGAGGAGGGAAAGGGCAAGAGTGGCTATGAGAGAGTGGATCCTGATATAAATGTCCTGTCTCTCCCCTTCTAAGCAGCTGCCGAGAGCCTTCTCCAGGATGTATGGGCAGGGAATTGTTTCTCTTCTGGGCTGGATTCTTCCTGAGATGTCTGAGGTCCCTAGATTCTCTTTTGCGTGCTGCACACTTGCTTCTTCTCCCACACCATCCACATAGGATGTGATTTTCCAGAGTCAGGCACGCAAATCTTCCCCCTCAGCAATGGCATTTGCTTTGGTTTTCCTTAAGTAACTTATTTATCGTATATATCCAGAGGCTTTTTGCTTGCTGGTTGTTTTTCCTGTTTCTTACCTCTTTATTTATTTCTTTTTTTAATTTTTATGTTCTATTGGAGCATCGTTGATTAACAATGTTGTGTTAGTTTCAGATGTACAGCAAAGTGATTCAGTTATACATATACATGTATCTATTCTTTTTCAAATTCTTTTCCCAATATTACAGAATATTGAGCAGAGTTCCCTGTGCTCTACAGTAGGTCCTTGTTGGTTATCTATTTGTTTGTCTGTTTCTTTTTTGTTTTGTTTTTTTCCTCTGAAACACTTTAAAAAGAATGCTAGCTGCTTGCTTCACTTAATATCTACAATATTTCCCTGGAATAGTCTCTTATTTGCTTGATATTGCAGGTTTGCTTTCTAAACCTGAGTTTTCTCCACTTTGTGACTCTGTTGTCTTGACTAGACACCCCTCTGGGCCCCTAACCAGCTTCTTTGTCCATCTGCACTGCTACCAGAACAATATTTCTACACATCAAATCTTCGATTGTAAGATGGTCTAAAAAATACCTACTTTCTGTACTGTGCCTCACCATTTAAAAAGGAATGACTGTGTCCTGTATTATATCTTCTATCATTTGAAGTGATTTAAATGTCTTTAATGTAACTACATATAGCATGTGGGTGAAATGTGGACAGACCACGGTATTGATGAGGATCCTGAACTGGGACAGCTTAAGAGAGGTCTGGGGTTCTGGTAGCACGTGAAAATGCAGCGTAACGTGGGGATGCATTAGATAAACTTGAGGAGGCAAAAGACATTCCAAAAGTGATAAATCGGTTTATAAATGGATCTATTTAGGACTGTTGTCAATGTCCATACTTCACCCGAAACAGGGACTGACCCATTGGAAACTGTTTGTCTCTCTGAGAAAAGGAAGCAGGACATAGACAGGACAAGAGTGGCAGTCTTGATTATTTTCAGGGGTGAAGTCCATACTGGAGAGGGAACTTTGAGACTTGATAGCTTATCGATGGCATTTAAGGCCATGGATGGGGTGAGACAGGTGTGGCAGGGCAGAGGGTGGATGGGGCCCTGAGCACTCAGCGCCGCAAGGACTGAGGAGCAGGGGCCGGGGAAATGGGAGGGTCGGAGGGCGCCGAGTCCTGGGTGAAGCGCTGCAAGGAGGAGAGGGACGGTCGCTGTCAAACACCGCTGAAAGGTCAAATAAGACGGGAGCTGAGAAGTGACACTGGATCTGGCAACGTGGAGATCAATTCGGCCAGAGCTGTTGCGGAGCAGGCCTGACTGCAGTGGGTTCCAGAGAGGATGGGAGAAGAGGACTAGAGACAATGATCTGAATGACTCTTGCAAGGAATTTTGCTTACCATTGGGAGGTAGCTGGAAGGAGAGGTGGGGTCGAGGGAATTTTCTCTGGGGAGAGGGCAAGAGTAATTGGGATGCTTAGAACTGTTCCTGGAGACTGGGGGTAACGCATTCAGCATCAAGGCTGTGGTTTGATTCTGAGCGACTGAGAGAGTGTCAGAAAATTCGAAGCCTGGAGACATTTCTGTGCCCTGATGGAAGATTTACTGTCTGTGATTGAAGAAAAGCAGCAGCTAATCTGGTCTGCCCCAGTGAGCCAGGCCTCTGCGAGTTTGCTGTGTGGGGAGATGCAGACAGTAGGATATACTTTGCTTGTCCCGGCGGCCCCTGCTCCATCGTGGTCCACCCACCCTTGGGTTCTGTCCTTAAACGATGATACCAAGGATCAATTGGTAGGGGATTTAATAGTCTTCCCTGAAACTGGCCACAACAGATTATGGGAACAATATAACAAGATGCACTGGATGCTTTAGTAAATTATTATGGACTGTAATACTAGTTACTACTTATTGAGTCACTATGCTGGGTATTTAGTGTACATTAGTTTTATTCCTTACAGCAATCCTGTGAGGCAGGTACTTTGATCTTCATCTTATAGAAGGCAGGGCTCAGCAGGCAGGGCTCAGCAGGCAGGGCTGCTATTCAAACTCGTTCTGTTTGACTCCAAGGTTTACATCACTATTGATTCTGGTGACCAGGAGTTTGCTTAACCTTTTTAAGATTCTATTTTTATATTCAGCTTTCAACTCTTGAAGTAGGAAGTGGAGGAAGATTCCATAATTTTTGTATAAACTGCCGACCACATATAGTAGCAATTGCTCTATTTTACCTTTAATTTATTTCTCTCAGACATTAAGAGCTACCCTTTAAGCCTAATATTCTGGAATGCGAAGAGCAAAGACATTTATCCCATTTATGCTATTTATTTTTTGTATATTTCTAGCTTGTTACTTCTCTGTCTTTTCCACTCCATACTACAGAGTCCTATCTTTAAACTCCCTCCTCTCCCCGCCATGTGGCAGGCATCCTGCCCCCTCTGTCCCGCTGTCTGACCTTCTCTGGACTTCCCTTAGCACCATGATGACATTCTTAAGCAAGACTTCGCGCAGAGTTCCTACTGTGAATGCATTATGGCTTTGAATAAGGCAGGAAGGGAGTTCTATTTTGTTTCCATTCTATTCAGAGAACATCTATTACAAAGATAAGACCAAAGGCCTCAGCAGCTCTGCTGGACTGATGTCTTTAAGCTCAGTTTATAGTGCCACTTAGATTCCTTTTGAGGGTTCTGGGCTTGGAGCCTATTCCTTATGATTCAAGACAGCATTTCCCCAGCTGGGTTTTATGGAACACTGTTCAGGGCGATGTGACAGGAATGCCATAGAAGGTGGACTCAATGTCACTAAGTATGGGAACTGCTGTGTGTGCTCTTCCTCTCTCAAGGACTTACAGTACGTATTAAAAGCTAGGAAGTCACATAGGATGTTGTGGGTTAGGTTTTTCCTAGCAGCAGATCCTGCAGTAAGGATTCGAGGGCAAGTAATTTACTTGGGGGTGTAGGACACACAGAAGAGAAGTGGAGAAGTGATACAGGGATGGGAAAGAAGCCAATAAAGTGTGCATTAGCATGCTGACTATTACTTTGGGGAAACTCTGGGAGACTCCACGCCTCAAAATTGTCCCATCTGAGGGATGAAGGAGCTGGGGTGTTTATACACCAACTTCTGTCAGTCATCGTGGAGGGCTGCTCCCAATTCTTGCACTTCCAGCCTGTGGCTGGCAAAGCAGTCTTCTGGGTTTTGGAGAAATCCCTCAGGCAAAGAGATGTAATGGCCGTTTGAAGTCAGTTGGAAGAATATAGGAGGAAAACAGAGCACGGACATCGCCTGCTATGCAGAAAGAACCCTGTTTAATTTGGTTTAACCCAGTATTTTCAAATCCTAATTGAGCATAGAACACTTGTTCTTCAGCTCATTCGTACTGTTTTGAGACTGCTAGAAGAACTGACCCATTGTAGAGAGAATCAATGAATGAGAATGAATGCAAGCAGAGCCAGGGACAAGTAAACATTGAAGGTAACCAGATGAGCACCTTTTGGACAAGACTGTAGTATGAATTGTATTAAGGAAGCACTCAGTAGATTACTTTTTACTTAAGGTGTCTAAAGGTCCTTGTCTAAAACAAATTCGATTGTTACAGTTTCATTACATTTTTCCATATTTCAGTGACCTGGAAATTCCTTAGAGAGTTGCAGGTCTGGAGAAATTAAATTGCTGCTTAACAAGCATTGACTTTAGTATGCTTTTGAGTTTCGTTTTGCATGAAATTGTTAATAACCAAGTAGAGAAATATGGTGGAGACCAGTGGTTCCTAACCTTTTCCAAGGAAATGGCCTCTTTATGATGTGAAATGATGTCACAGATTCCTCATATAGTAATGTGTTCATTTCCCTAGTCTGTAGTAAATACACATATGGATTAGTGTATTCTCTGGAATAATTACTTGACCCCAACCCATATGCTGGGTTCCTGCCACTTAATTATTGGAGAAGAGCAAGCAGCTTGCCAAGAACGGCTCTTGGTGTGGAAAATAGAAGTGTATCCAAGGGTCCTTCTACTCAGTAGTCCTCCTACACCTGGAAACTTCTTCCAGCCTGGCTATTTCAGGAATGTTTTCGACCTTCTTGTTATGACAGTTCATCTTACTTTGGTCGCTCATGTCAGGCCTGAGCAGGAAATCATACCCCTGTTGTACGGTTCTGTGATTCCTTCCTTTGCCTTATATAAACTTTGTCCCAGTAGAATTAAGCCAAATGAATGACATGGAAAGGAGCCCCTTGGCTGACTATCTGTTGGTCCTGTTTTTATTGTTACCTGTGGGCCCAGTGCGTCAGAAATATCTTCATAATCTAGGCAGTGCCTCATCTGGATTGGCATTTGAGAGCAGTCATTCAGTTTCAACAGGATCCTGCAGATTCCCCTGCAAAGCTGAGAGAAGAAATAGAATCACATTTTGAGTAGATATTGCATTGTTGACACTTTTGATTTCTTTCGGGTTACGAATTCTGCAGCTTCCTGCCCTGGTTTAGCTGGGGTTGTAACTGTTCCCGGTTATTATTAGCTCAGTAAAGAGAGAGGTCTTCTGTCAATTCAGTCCATTTGGTGACGTCTGCAGAACATTCATGGCACAGTTGGAAAAATAGTCTTGTTTTTATTGAAAGGATAATCTTTCCTTCAGCAGGAAGAAAACCGGTATTCTAGCTAGCAGAGAAACACTTGTGTTGTCAGAAAGGCAGTCACTTTTATCTTTAAAAAATATACCGATTGAAAACTGGTTTTGTGATGCAAATGTACTCCCAATGACTCAGCTACTTTGAAGTGTAGAAATTGCAGAGTGGTTTAGCCAAGGCCTGGAGCCCTCCAGGATATTCTGAACAGATGCTGAAACTCTGACCTTACTCACATTTGAAGGTTGCCTTTCTCACACTGAACACAGTGTCTTTGTCAGGAGAGTTTTGATATATAGTCCTTTAACATTTAACCCCCTCTGAAAAATAAGCCACCAGGAGAGAAGTCAGTCTACTTCTGACTCGGGGTTTAAATGCTATTCCATCATTTGTTAGGTGTGTGAACTTGAGCAAGTTACTTCATTAAGCCTCAGTTTCCCCATCTGTAAAGTGGAACAGATAATAGAATCTACCTCATGGAGTTGTAGCGAAATTAAATGAGATATAGCACAGTGCCTGGCACGGTGTAGTGACCCAAGTAATGCTAGTTATTTTTATTCTATTATAAATAAAATATCTAACAGTAGCTGGTACATTATACCCACTCTAAGTCCTAACTTCTGACTCTTGTCTTATGCTTTTTTCTGTGATACTCTGCCAATACACTTTAGTCAGGACCACCAGGAACACCCCTGCGGTTGAACAAGTGGGTTTGTTACTCACTGCGGGAGGGAGAACACAGGACGTGGGAAGTCAGGGGTGACTAGTTGGAGGGTGTTGGGAGGAAGCTTTGGAGGGCTGGGCTCCGGCTGGGTGACTTGGGGAGGGTCTAAGGATGCAGGGATCCACTCTAGCTTGGGTGCTGTTAGAAAGCAGGGCAATTCCACTCTTGGGTGTCTCAATGAATCTCCTCTACAAGGAGGGGAAGCTGAGGTGAGGATGAAGCTGGAACTGGTAAAGAAGTCCCTCATTTCAGCTTAAGAGAGGGGTGTTTGGTATTTTGTGGGTGGCAGAGTGACCTATTTTTGTCTGTGCTTCACCCAAATCACGAAGTGGCCTTGGTCTGTCTCATTTTATGGTGGTCTCAAGGCAGCCTTGTCTGAGGCTGGTTTTGGAGCCCAGGGCAGGCCACCTCAAAGTGTGCCTCAATGTCATATTGATTATTTTGAATTAAAGTTACTTAAGAAAAAGCCAATGCAAGAGGGACACATTTTTTTTTTTTATAGTTCCCTGTGCTACACAGCAGGACCTTGTTGTTTATCCATTCTATATATACTAGTTTACATCTGCTAACCCCAAACTCCCAGTCCTTCCCTCCCCCACCCCCCTCCCGTTGGCAACCACAAGTCTGTTCTCTATATCAGTAAGTCTGTTTTTGTTTCGTAGATATGTTCATTTGTGTCATATTTTAGATTCCACATATAAGTGATATCATATGGTATTTGTCTTTTCTTTCTGACTTACTTTGCTTAGTATGATAATCTCTAGGTCCATCCATGTTGCTGCAAATGGCATTACTTCATTCCTTTTAATGGCAGAGTAATATTCCATTGTGTGTACGTGTATATATATATGTTGCAGGAAGGGGGAACCCCTTCCAGGGCATGAGAGCGGGCTCTTGTCTGACACTCGGAAATGAATTGTCTGAGGAGACACACATGCTGACAAAGCAAGAGACTTGATTGGGAAGGGTCACCCAGGTGGAGAGCAGAAGTGTAAGGGAACCCAGGAGGAGTGCTCTGCCACGTGGCTCACAGTCTCAGGTTTTATGGTGATGGGGTTAATTTCCGGGTTGTCTCTGCCGATCATTCTGGCTCAGGGTCCTTCCTGGTGGCGCACATATCGCTCAGCCAAGATGGATTCCAGCGAGGAGGATTCTGGGAGGTTGGTAGGACATATGGACTGGTGTCTGCTTTTGACCTTTTCCGAATTCTTCCAGTTGGTGGTGGCTTGTTAGTTCCGTGTTCCTTACCGGGACCTCCTGTCATAAAACAACTCATGCAAATGGTTACTGTGGTGCCTGGCCAGGGTGGGTGGTTTTGGTCAGTGGTTCCCCTAACATATATATATATATATATATATATATATATATATAGTATACCACATCTTCTTTATCCATTCAAGATGGACACCTTGACCCTCCTCTCTGTCTCCTGAAAGCAGGAAGTAGGTCTCTCATATGAAAGGTGCACTCCCTGTATCTGGAGGTAGAAGGACATCCTTAGGGAATTTGGGGCTGAGAAGCCTGTATTCACAAACCTTGTTACTTTAATTCACTTCCCCAAGACCAAACTCTGCTTAGATTCTTCATAATTAAGCATCCAAAGCCTAAGTTTCTTTGTCTGGTCAATTCCTCACAAATGTATTGCTTGTCTCAAAAGTATAAAAGCTGCCTGCTTTGGCCACTTCTTTTTTTTTTTTTTTTAACATCTTTATTGGAGTATAATTGCTTTACAATGGTGTGTCAGTTTCTGCTTTATAACAAAGTGAATCAGTTATACATATACATATGTTCCCATATCTCTTCCCTCTTGCGTCTCCCTCCCTCCCACCCTCCCTATCCCACCCCTCTAGGTGGTCACAAAGCACCGAACTGATCTCCCTGTGCTATGCGGCTGCTTCCCACTAGCTATCTATTTTACGTTTGGTAGTGTATATATGTCCATGCCACTTGGCCACTTCTTAGGTCCCATTTCGGAGACCTCTGTGCACACGAATTAAAACTTGTGTCTTTTTCTCCTGTTAATCTGTCTTGTGTCAATTTTATTATTAGTCCAGCCACAAGAACTCAAGAGGGGTAGAGGGGAAATTTCCCCCTTCCTGACACTGGATTCTGGAGATTGTTTGTGTCTATTGGGAGAGTCACATGGTCCAGCTGTGTGCATCTGTCCAGCTTCTGAATGTCAGGGGCTGTTCTTCTTTCTTTCTCAACTGTTATAACTAGAATTCTGAGGCTATATTCCAATGATTGAAATGAACATCCCTTCCATCTCCCATGAACAGTTTCAGGAATGTCATCATTCGTTTATTCATTCGACGAAGATTTTTTTTGGAATTTACTACTTGGCATTATTCTATGTGCTGGGGCTCTGACAGTGAACAAAGGAAGACAACATATGTGTCCTAGAGGACCCTGCATTCCAATCAGGGGAGACAGATAAACAAGAAGACAAAAGGAGACACCAGATATTTTCAGCTCTTGATAAGTGCTCTGAAGAAAGTAAACAGGATGTTTGGAAACATCAGGTTTCATTCTGTGATTTTGTTATCCCTGACAAGTAGTACTTGGTGAGTGGGTTTCTTCTTTGCTCAAGGTTTTCTTTCCTGTCCTTTCATGTCTTATCTCTCCTTTGTTTCCCCACATTGGTTGGCAAGGTCCCTGCTAAGCACGGAGCAGGTGTTGATAGCGTGGGGCTCCTGGGCACAAAGCCTTTCTGTGTCCCCCATTTCTCTGATTACAGGAAACAGCCTTCACTCAGCCACAGTGACCTTCCCTGAGTTCCAACGGGCAGATTCAAGCAGTTGTTCATTAGGGAAGGGAGGGGATACGAGACAAGGGAGAAACAAAGTCAGGAGAAACAATAGTTCAGCCTTGGGACAAGGTCCTGGTTCCCCATCAACAGACACACACAACAATATCTTTGAGCTGTTTTGCAGATACTGAAACGCCCTCCAGGTAGGAAAAGCTAACGATTAATGATGGTATGCTGCCCACAAGCACGTAGACCCCAGACCAGTTGGAACCAGAAGGTTGATGATACTGACTCTCACTTATCTCACCACCAACCCATCAGAAGAATGTCCACGAGCTGATCACGCCTTCTTTGAACCATTACTGTAAAAACTTCTCACTACCCTCTCCAAGGGGAGCACAGTTTTTGGAGGCGCTGGCAGGCTCCTGTTTGCCTGGCAAAGAAATAAAGCTACTCTTTCTCTTTCCTCCTAAATTCTGTCTCCGTATTGCTATTCGGCACCCGTGTACGGAAGCCGAGATTTCGGCAACAGTGTTGGGTGAAGGCCTGCAGGTTGGTTCTTGGGTTTCCCACCATTCTGTGACCCAGATGTCACTGTGCTCTCAATCTCTGGCTCCGAAGCCACACCCACTCTTTCTGTGTTCAGCCCGTGACTACCTGGATGCAGACCCAGCACCTCTTTGCCATTTCTTAAAGAATCTACTTACCCAGAAACCTGGTAGACCAAGATTTCACTGAGGATTTTATAGCGGACACAGAGGAGAAGATTTACCTCAAATTTCACATCATACAACTTTAACATCTTCACTAGGCAAGTCTATTTTATCCTCAGCTTGGTGGCAATCGTGGTTTTCTGCCTCTTTTCCCCCAAAAGAAGCTCTTTTCTCTATTTCCTGGATTTTCTTTGGGGCACTTAAAAACGTTCACCTCTTTATCCTGGAGAGCAATGAAAACTATCATTGTGAGGGATTCTTTTCCCAGCCGTTACCGAAATAATAACTGTCCACCAGCTTCGCTCTAAAGCCACTTTCCTGGCAGAGAGCAGCCTCTGCTCTCTAAGCTGTCCACCTCCCACATTTGAGAGTAAATATAGGAAGTAAAATGGGAAAAGTGGATAAGTAAATATGGTCTGTGTTTCCACAGATGAGAACTACAGTTCTGGGCCATCAATACATTTAAATATTAATTTTAGAAAAGAGTAAAAAAAACATTCAAAACACAAATTTCCTCTTATCTCTTGGATTCATATCTTCTTTCCTACTGTGCCTTTGGGCTTATTTATTTGTTGGCTGCCTTTCCCGTTTTTACAGATCTTGTCAATATACTGTTTGATTATCCTTGGCTGAATCTAGGAGTGGCATGGAAAAATGAAATTCACTGTCCCTAAACGTTTTTTTATACTTATTTCAGCTTCTTTGAGCAGAATTGCAAAATAAATGTATATGAGTTTTATCTTCCATGCCTTCCCAGCCTGTCTTTGCTGAAGAAACATGTTTCAGTGATGAATACAGATGTTTGAAGTAAGTAATGCTTGTATTGAAGGTTTACTATGCAGAGTGGAGACTGGTTCAGAAAAATCCATATCAGAACTTTCAAAAGAAGCTACTCAGAACCTACACTCTTTCCTACAGGTAGTCTTTCTTATCTTCATTTCTAATGATCCTATGTGTTTTTGGAAGCGATTTGTGAATATAGTGATTGATTTCACTTTAGACATCTCTTTTTGTCAGAAATGATTTATAGTGGGTGGATGCATCTTACATTTATACATATATCTCCTCTTTCCTTGGAATTAGAAATGAGAATTTATCTTTAAGGATTAGAATTTGAGCTAGAATTTATCTTCAAGGGATTCTACTGGGGCATGTTAAGGGTGATAATAACTGCTCTTGTGTATTACTTGGTATTTTTTGTGCTTAAGAAAAAAATCTTTAACTATTGGGGGTAATATGCAGTGCCTGGTGTAGTTATGGAATGAATGCCTTTTAAAGTTCCCAAATCCCAATTCTGATACCATTCCGGCTAGTTTTGGCCAATCTTTTTCTGTGCTCTCCATGTTTCCAGCTGCTGCTAGTGGTCGTATGGGGAAAGAATGGTCATAAAAATAATTACAATTGCTTACATTCATTTCATGCCTGTTCTTTTTTTTTTTTTTAACAGATTTATTTATTTATTTATTTATTTTATTTTTGGCTGCATTGGGCCCTCGTTGCTGTGTGTGGGCTTTCTCTAGTTGCGGTGAGTGGGGGCTACTCTTTGTCGTGGTGCGCGGGCTTCTCATTGCGGTAGCTTCTCTTTGTTGCGGAGCGCAGGCTCTAGGTGCACAGGCTTCAGCAGTTGTGGTACACGGGCTCAGTAGTTGTGGCTTGCGGGCTCTAGAGTGCAGGCTCAGTAGTTGTGGCACAGGGGCTTAGTTGCTCCACGGCATGTGAGATCTTCCCGGACCAGAGCTAGAACCCGTGTCCCCTGCACTGGCAGATGGATTCTTAACCACTGTGTCACCAGGGAAGTCCCCATGCCTATTGTGCTGAGGCATTGAGGCATTACATGAGTTGTTTATGAACAATTTCCTGTACACTTGAGTTATTGAAGGATTTTTAAAACCTTTTAAAAATTTTTTTAATTTTTTAATTGTTATTATTATTTTTTAATTTATTTTTATATACAGCAGGTTCTTATTAGTCATCTATTTATACACATCAGTGTATACATGTCAATCCCAATCTCCCAATTCATCCCACCACCACCCCCACCCCTGGCCGCTTTCCACCCTTGGTGTCCATAAATTTGTTCTCTACATCTGTGTCTCAATTTCTGTCCTGCAAACCAGTTCATCTGTACCATTTTTCTAGATTCCACATATATGCATTAATATACGATATTTGTTTTTCTCTTTCTGACTTACTTCACTCTGTATGACAGTCTCTAGATCCATCCACGTCTCTACAACTGACCCAATTTTGTTCCTTTTTATGGCTAAGTAATATTCCATTGTATATATGTACCACATCTTTATACATTCGTATGTCGATGGGCATTTAGGTTGCTTCCATGACCCAGCTATTGTAAATAGTGCTGCAGTGAACACTGGGGCACATATGTCTTTTTTAATTATGTTTTTCTCAGGGTATATGCCCAGTAGTGGGATTGCTGGGTCATATGGTAATTCTATTTTTAGTTTTTTAAGGAACCTCCATACTGTTCTCCATAGTGGCTGTATCAATTTACATTCCCACCAACAGTGCAAGAGGGTTCCCTTTTCTCCACATCCTCTCCAGCATTTATTGTTTGTAGATTTTCTGATGATGCCCATTCTAACTGGTGTGAGGTGATACCTCATTGTAGTTTTGATTTGCATTTCTCTAATAATTAGTGATGTTGACCAGCTATTCATGTGCTTCTTGGCCATCTGTATGTATTCTTTGGAGAAATGTCTATTTAGGTCATCTGCCCACTTTTTGATTGGGCTGTTTGTTTTTTTAATATTGAGCTGCATGAGCTGTTTATATATTTTGGAGATTAATCCTTTGTCCATTGATTCGTTTGCAAATATTTTCTCCCATTCTGAGGGTTGTTTTTTCGTCTTGTTTGTAATTTCCATTGCTTTGCAAAAGCTTTGAAGTTTCATTAGGTCCCATTTGTTTATTTTTGTTTTTATTTCCATTACTCTAGGAGGTGGATCAAAAAAGATCTTGCTGTGATTTATGTCAAAGAGTGTTCTTCCTATGTTTTCCTCTAAGAGTTTTATAGTGTCCAGTCTTACATTTAGGTCTCTAATCCATTTTGAGTTTATTTTTGTGTATGGTGTTAGGAAGTGTTCTAATTTCATTCTTTTGCATGTAGCTGTCCAGTTTTCCCAGCACCACTTATTGAAGAGACTGTCTTTTCTCCATTGTATATCCTTGCATCCTCTGTCATAGATTAGTTGACCATATGGGCATGGGTTTATCTCTGGGCTTTCTATCTTGTTCCATTCATCTATATTTCTGTTTTTGTGCCAGTACCATAATGTCTTGATTACTGTAGCTTTGTAGTATAGTCTGAAGTCAGGGAGTCTGATTCCTCCAGCTCCACTTTTTTCCCTCAAGACTGCTTTGGCTATTTGGGGTCTTCTGTGTCTCCATACAAATTTTAATATTTTTTGTTCTACTTCTGTAAAAAATGCCGTTGGTAATTTGATAGGGATTACATTGAATCTGTAGATTGCTTTGGGTAGTATAGTCATTTTCACAATATTGATTCTTCCAATCCAAGAACACGGTATATCTCTCCACCTGTTGGTATCATCTTTAATTTCTTTCATCAGTGTCTTATACTTTTCTGCATACACGTCTTTTGTCTCCCTAGGTAGGTTTATTCCTTGGTATTTTATTTTTTTTGTTGCAGTGGTAAATGGGAGTGTTTCCTTAATTTCTCTTTCAGATTTTTCATCATTAGTGTATAGGAATGCAAGAGATTTCTGTGCATTAATTTTGTGTCCTGCAACTTTACCAAATTCATTGATTAGCTCTAGTAGTCTTCTGGTGGCATCTTTAGGATTCTCTATGTATAGTATCATGTCATCTGCAAACAGTGACAGTTTTATTTCTTCTTTTCCAAATTGTATTCCTTTTATTTCTTTTTCTTCTCTGATTACCATGGCTAGGACTTCCAAAACTATGTTGAATAATAGTGCTGAGAATGGATATCCTTTTCTTGTTCCTGATTAGAGGAAATGGTTTCAGTTTTTCACGATTGAGAATAATGTTTCCTGAGTGTTTGTCGTATATGGCCTTTATTATGTTGAGGTGGGTTCCCTCTATGCCCACTTTCTGGAGAGTTTTTATCATAAATGGGTGTTGAATTTTGTCAAAAGCTTTTTCTGCATCTATTGAGATGATCATATGGTTTTTACTCTTCAATATGTTAATATGTTGTATCACATTGATTGATTTGCGTATACTGAGAATCCTTCCATCCCTGGGATAAATCCCATTTGATCATGGTGTATGATCCTTTTAATGTGTTGTTGGATTCCGTTTGCTAGTATTTTGTTGAGGATTTTTGCGTATCTATTCATCAGTGATATTGGTCTGTAATTTTCTTTTTTTGTAGTATCTTTGTCTGGTTTTGGTATCAGGGTGATGGTGGCCTCATCGAATGAGTGTGGGAGTGTTTCTTCCTCTGCAACTTTTTGGAAGAGTTTGAGAAGGATGGGTGTTAGCTCTTCTCTAAATGTTTGATAGAATTCCCCTGTGAAGCCATCTGGTCCTGGACATTTGTTTGTTGGAAGATTTTAAATCACAGTTTCAATTTCATTACTTGTGATTGGTGTGTTCATATTTTCTATTTCTTCCTGGTTTAGTCTTGGAAGGTTATACCTTTCTAAGAATTTGTCCATTTCTTCCAGGTTGTCCATTTTATTGGCATAGAGTTGCTTGTAGTAGTCTCTTAGGATGCTTTGTATTTCTGCGGTGTCTGTTGTAACGTCTCCTTTTCCATTTCTGATTTTATAGATTTGAGTCCTCTCCCTCTTTTTCTTGATGAGTCTGGCTAATGGTTTATCAATTTTGTTTATCTTCTCAAAGAACCAGCTTTTAGTTTTATTGATCTTTGCTCTTGTTTTCTTTGTTTCTATTTCATTTATTTCTGCTCTGATCTCTATGATTTCTTTCCTTCTACTGACTTTGGGTTTTGTTTGTTCTTCTTTCTCTAGTTCCTTTAGGTGTAAGGTTAGATTGTTTATTTGAGATTTTTCTTGTTTCTTGAGGTAGGCTTGTATAGCTATAAACTTCCCTCTTAGAACGCCTTTTGCTGCATCCCATAGGTTTTGGATCATTGTGTTTTCATTTTCATTTGTCTCTAGGTATCTTTTGATTTCCTCTTTGATTTCTTCAGTGATCTCTTGGTTATTTAGTAACGTATTGTTTAGCCTCCATGTGTTTGTGTATTTTACGTTATTTTCCTTGTAATTGATTTCTAATCTCATAGTGTTGTGGTTAGAAAAGATACTTGATATGATTTCAGTTTTCTTAAATTTACTGAGGCTTGATTTGTGACCCAAGATGTGATCTATCCTGGAGAATGTTCCGTGCGCACTTGAGAAGAAAGTGTAATCTGCTGTTTTTGGATGGAATGTCCTATAAATATCAATTAAATCTATCTGGTCTATTGTGTTATTTAAAGCTTGTGTTTCCTTATTAATTTTCTGTCTGGATGACCTGTCCATTGGTGTAAGTGAGGTGTTAAAGTCCCTACTATTATTGCATTACTGTCGATTTCCTCTTTTATAGCTGTTAGCAGTTGCCTTATGTATTGAGGTGTTCCTATGTTGGGTGCATGTATACTTATGATTGTTACATCTTCTTCTTGGATTGATCCCTTGATCATTATGTAGTGTCCTTCCTTATCTCTTGTAACATTCTTTATTTTAAAGTCTATTTTATCTGATATGAGTATTGCTACTCCAGCTTTCTTTTGATTTCCATTTGCATGGAATATCTTTTTCCCTCCCCTCACTTTCAGTCTGAATGTGTCCCTAGGTCTGAAGTGGTTCTCTTGTAGACAGCATATAGATGGGTCTTGTTTTTGTATCCATTCAGCAAACCTGTGTCTTTTGGTTGGAGCATTTAATCCATTCACGTTTAAGGTAATTATCGATATGTATGTTCCTATTACCATTTTCTTAATTGTTTTTGGTTTGTTTTTGTAGGTCCTTTTCTTCTTGTGTTTCCCACTTAGAGAAGTTCCTTTAGCGTTTGTTGTAGAGCTTGTTTGGTGGTGCTGAATTCTCTTAGCTTTCGCTTGTCTGTAAAGCTTTTGATTTCTCCATAGAATCTGAATGAGATCCTTGCTGGGCAGTGTAATCTTGGTTGTAGGTTCTTCCCTTTCATCACTTTAAGTATATCATGCCACTCCCTTCTGGCTTGTAGAGTTTCTGCTGAGAAATCAGCTGTTAACCTTATGGGAGTTCCCTGGTATGTTATTCGTCGTTTTTCCCTTACTGCTTTCAATAATTTTTCTTTGTCTTTGATTTTTGCCAGTTTGATTACTGTGTGTCTCGGTGTGTTTCTCCTTGGGTTTATCCTGTATGGGATTCTCTGCGCTTCCTGGACTTGGGTGGCTGTTACCTTTCCCATGTTAGGGAAGTTTTCGACTATAATCTCTTCAAATATTTTCTCTGGTTCTTTCTCTCTTCTCCTTCTGGGACCTGTATAATGCGAATGTTGTTGCATTTAATGTTGTCCCAGAGGTCTCTTAGTCTGTCTTCATTTCTTTTCATTCTTTTTTCTTTATTCTGTTCCACAGCAGTGAATTCCACTATTCTGTATTCCAGGTCATTTATCAGGTCTTCTGCCTCAGTTATTCTGCTATTGATTCCTTCTAGTGTAGTTTTCATTTCAGTTATTGTACTGTTCATCTCTGTTTGTTCTTTAAATCTTCTAGGTCTTTGTTAAACATTTCTTACATCTTCTCAATCTTTGCCTCCATTCTTTTTCCATGGTCTTGGATCATCTTCACTATCATTATTCTGAGTTCTTTTTCTGGAAGATTGCCTATCTCCACTTCATTTAATTGTTTTTCTGGGGTTTTATCTTGTTCCTTCATCTGGTACATAGCCCTCTGCCTTTTCATCTTGTCTGTCTTTCTGTGAATGTGGTTTTTGTTCCACAGGCTGCAGGATTGTAGAGGATTGTAGTTCTTCTTCTTTAAAACCTTTAAGTAAAAAAAAAAAAAAAAAAAAGGAGCTCAGGTCACAGCTTTGCTTGAGTTGCTATAATTGCTCAGTTGCTTCTACTTTTTGTATAGGGCCATTTTGAATTGACCCATATGGCCTGGAAATTGAATTGTCTGCTTAATATTGAGAGAGAGAGTTTGTAAAAATTGGAGAAAATAGGGCCAGTAGCTGTTACTTTTGTTATTCCCATTGCTGCAGTTCTAGAGTTTTAGGTTCCTTGGTCAGTTGCAGCATCATCAGAACTCAGTGAAGCAGAACCTGCCACCAACCCCAACAGCCCTAATGATTTCCCCTGCGTCCCATCACATTTGCATTCTCCAAATGTGAGAAGGGAATCAGAGGTCAAGTAAACTGGCCAGGTTGGAATCCTGATCCCTCAATACCTAAAACAGTCTCCTCTCTCCTTAGTGTATCAAGGTGTGAGCTTTTGAAAAATTTCCCCCAAAAGCTTAACAAATCATCTCATTCAATGGATTCGAATTGAATTCTTTGAAATGACTAATGTGTATCCTTAGCAGCTGCAGCAACAGATGCCAACATGATAAATGAGAACTAGGAATATGCTAATCACATATGAGCCTGAATGTATAAAATGATAGAACCCAAATCTCTGTGGGCACCCCCAGCTAGTGTGGCAGAGAGAAACAAAGTTGGGATTTGAAACCAGAGGACCTTGGCAATTCAGGAGGAACTAACTTCTAAGTATGAGTGATTTTTAGACCAGTTATGTAATCTCTTTGTAAGACAGGAACAATAAAAATACTCATTTCACAAGGAAGTCAGTATTGAACTGGAGTTATGAGTATTAAAATACTTTGTAAAATGTAAAGTTCTCCGCAGATGTTTGTTGTTTGTGTTATTGTTGTTGTTATTATTATCATTGTTAATGAGAAGGGAACTAATTTATTGGAAAGCTGATAGTTCCAAAAAAGTAAGGAAGGGACTCATTGAACCTTCTGATCCCAAGATGCTAAAAATGAGTGAATCTAGATTAGAGGAGCTTGGAGAGACAGTGTGTCAAGAAACCCAAAGACCTGAATTAAGGAAATTTCACCCTTGGCATCTTGCATAAGTTTTTTAAAAAATAAATTTATTTACTTATTTATTTATTATTTATTTTTGTCTGCATTGGGTCTTTGTTACTGCGCACGGGCTTTCTCTAGTTGTGGCGAGTGGGGGCTACTCTTCGTTGCGGTGCATGGGCTTCTCACTGCAGTGGCTTTTCTTGTTGTGGAGCATGGGCTCTAGGCACGCAGACTTCAGTAGTTACAGCACGCGGGCTAAGTAGTTGTGACTTGCGGCCTCTTGAACACAGACTCAGTAGTTGTGGCGCACGGGCTTAGTTGCTCCACAGCATGTGGGATCTTCCCAGACAAGGGCTCGAACCTGTGTCCTCTGCATTGGCAGGTGGATTCTTAACCACTGCGCCACCAGGGGAGTCCCTTTGCATAAGTTTTTAAAGAGAAACTTCAGGTCTCAGTTCAGTTGGGATCAATAAACCTTGACTGAAATCCTTGTTCCAAGTACTGTACTAGGTGCTGGGATTCTGAGATAAATGAGACATCATTCCTGCCCTTCAGAAGCTGATACATTGTGGTGGGGTTAGAATGGAGGGAAATTCATGGTGGACATCAGCAGTCTCTAGGTCTCCAAAGCCAATGGATATTTTTCAATCCTTATAGGAATACTTTTCTGATTTTCCAATGTTGATGCTCCTTCCTTCTTGCAAGTTGATGACCTCTGTCCGTTTTTCACTTCCTACGTGACTTCCTCTTACTCTAACCTACCCTTAAACATTGGTGATTCTAAAGGCTTCATCCTTGGACCTTTGCACTTCTCACTGTGTATACATTCTCTCCCTGGTCTTTCTCATCTGCTTTCTGGGTTGTGACTGTCACTTTGTTGTAACCTTCCTTATCTATGTATCTCTGTGGTTGACCTCTCCAACAACCTGCAAACTCCCACATTTAATTTTTCTTTCTGTTTCTTTTTTTGTTCTTTATCCGCCTCAACCTGTCCCATGTGAAGTCAATTGCTATAAGTTGACACCTGAGTTACTTTTTAAATTTCTAGGTGTTTTGATAGTTTTCTACATTGGTAGTCCCACCATCTCATGATAGAATTAACATTTTTTCCCAGACCTTTTGCAGGTACGATGTAAAATGTGACTTAGGTACTGCCCGTCAGATACACCATGCAGGACACGGATAGGGAAAGAAGCAGCATAAAGAGGCAGCTGTGGGAAGACTGATCCCTGGCAAATGATAGTGGAGGCATCTGGTTCTTCTGGGGATCTTGAGGCAGAGTTTCTGGCATTCAGTCCCTTGTGTGTTCAGGACCAAGTGGCTGGTGGCAGTGGTGGTGTCCCCCATGATACACAATTATTTATGCTCTCCAAGGCTTTTCAGTTAGTAATATCTTTTTTGGGTATTTCCTCTCACATTAAAGATCTTCCTTGATATGCATTCCTAAAACTTGAGGTTGGGGTTTTGATGTGTTTCTATCTTCATAAGTAGAGTGAAACAATAACAACAGCAATTTTCTTATTGTCTTCGAAAGACTTCAAATGCTGTCTTAAATATCTTTTGTTGTCTACATGGTATATTTAAAAAATTTTTTTTTGAATTTTATTTTATTTTATTTTTTTATACAGCAGGTTCTTATTAGTTATCCATTTTATACATATTATTGTATATATGTATATCCCAATCTCCCAATTCATCCCACCCCGACCCCCACCCCCCACCGCTTTCCACCCTTGGTGTCCATAAATTTGTTCTCTACATCTGTGTCTCAATTTCTGTCCTGCAAACCGGTTCATCTGTACCATTTTTCTAGGTTCCACATATATGCGTTCATATACGATATTTGCTTTTCTCTTTCTGACTTACGTCACTCTGTATGACAGTCTCCAAATCCATCCTCGTCTCTACAAATGACCCAATTTCATTCCTTTTTATGGCTGAGTAATATTCCACTGTATATATGTGCCACATCTTCTTTATCCATTCATCTGTCGATGGGCATTTAGGTTGCTTCCATGACCTGGCTATTCTAAATAGTGCTGCAATGAACATCAGGGTGCATGTGTCGTTTTGAATTATGGTTTTCTCAGGGTATATGCGCAGTAGTGGGATTGCTGGGTTATATGGTAATAATATTTATAGCTTTTTAAGGAACCTCCAAACTGTTCTCCATAGTGACTGTATCAATTTACATTCCTACCAACAGTGCAAGAGAGTTCCCTTTTCCCCACACCCTCTCCAGCATTTGTTGTTTGTAGATTTTCTGATGATGCCCGTTCTAACTGGTGTGAGGTGATACCTCACTGTAGTTTTGATTTGCATTTCTCTAATAATTAGTGATTTTGAGCAGCTTTTCATGTGCTTCTTGGCCATCTGTATGTTTTCTTTGGAGAAATGTCTACTTAGGTCTTCTGACCATTTTTTGATTGGGTTGTTTGTTTTTTTAATATTGAGCTCCATGAACTGTTTATATATTTTGGAGATTAATCCTTTGTCCGTTGATTCGTTTGCAAATATTTTCTCCCATTCTGAGGGTTGTCTTTTCGTCCTGTTTGTAGTTTCCTTTGCTTTGCAAAAGGTTTTAAGTTTCATTAGGTCCTATTTGTTTATTTTTGTTTTTATTTCCATTACTCTAGGAGGTGGATCAAAAAAGATCCTGCTCTGATTTACGTCAAAGAGTGTTCTTCCTATGTTTTCCTCTAAGAGTTTTATAGTGTCTGGTCTTACATTTAGGTCTTTAATCCATTTTGAGTTTATTTTTGTGTATGGTGTTAGGGAGTGTTCTAATTTCAATCTTTTACGTGTAGCTGTCCAGTTTTCCCAGTACCACTTATTGAAGAGACTGTGTTTTCTCCATTGTATATCCTTGCCTCCTTTGTCATAGATTAGTTGACCATATGTGCACGGGTTTATCTCTGGGCTTTCTGTCCTGTTCCGTTGATATATATTTCTGTTTTTGTGCCAGTACCATATTGTCTTGATTACTGTAGCTTTGTAGTATAGTCTGAAGTCAGGGAGTCTGATTCCTCCAGCTCCATTTTTTCCCGTCAAGACTGCTTTGGCTATTTGAGGTCTTTTGTGTCTCCATACAAATTTTAAGATTTTTTGTTCTAGTTCTGTAAAAAATGCTATTGGTAATTTGTTAGGGATCGCATTGAATCTGTAGATTGCTTTGGGTAGTATAGTCTTTTTCACAATATTGATTCTTCCAATCCAAGAACATGGTATATCTCTCCATCTGTTGGTATCATCTTTAATTTCTTTCATCTGTGTCTTATAGTTTTCTGCATACAGGTCTTTGGTCTCTCTAGGTAGGTTTATTCCTAAGTATTTTATTCTTTTTGTTGCAGTGGTAACTGGGAGTGTTTCCTTAATTTCTCTTTCAGATTTCTCATCATTAGTGTATAGGAATGCAAGAGATTTCTGTGCATTAATTTTGTGTCCTGCAACTTTACTGGATTCATTGAGTAGCTCTAGTAGTTTTCTGTGGCATCTTTAGGATTCTCTATGTATAGTATCATGTCATCTGCAAACAGTGACAGTTTTATTTCTTCTTTTCCAATTTGTATTCCTTTTATTTCTTTTTCTTCTCTGATTGCCATGGCTAGGACTTCCAAAACTATGTTGAATAATAGTGGTGAGAGTGGACATCCTTGTCTCGTTCCTGATCTTTGAGGAAATGGTTTTAGTTTTTCACCACTGAGAATGATGTTGGCTGTGGGTTTGTCATATATGGCCCTTATTATGTTGAGGTGGGTTCCCTCTATGCCCACTTTCTGGAGAGTTTTTATCATAAATGGGTGTTGAATTTTGTCAAAAGCTTTTTCTGCATCTATTGAGCTGATCATTTTGTTTTTATTCTTCAATTTGTTAATATGGTGTATCACATTGATTGATTTGCATATATTGAAGAATTCTTGTATCCCTGGGATAAATCCCACTTGATCATGGTGTATGATCCTTTTAATGTGTTGTTGGATTCTGTTTGTTAGTATTTTGTTGAGGATTTTTGCATATCTATTCATCACTGATATTGGTCTGTAATTTTCTTTTTCTGTAGTATATTTGTTTGGTTGTGGTATCAGGATGATGGTGGCATTGTCGAATGAGTGTGGGAGTGTTCCTTCCTCTGCAACTTTCTGGAAGAGTTTGAGAAGGATGGGTGTTAGCTCTTCTCTAAATGTTTGATAGAATTCCCCTGTGAAGCCATCTGGTCCTGAACTTTTGTTTGTTGGAAGATTTAATCACAGTTTCACTTTCGTTACTTGTGATTGGTCTGTTCATACTTTCTATTTCTTTCTGTTCAATCTTGGAAGGTTATACCTTTCTAAGAATTTGTCCATTTCTTCCAGGTTGTCCATTTTATTGGCATAAAGTTGTTTGTAGTAGTCTTTTAGGCTGCTTTGTATTTCTGTGGTGTCTGTTGTAACTTCTTTTTCATTTCTAATTTTATAGATTTGAGTCCTCTCCCTCTTTTTCTTGATGAGTCTGGCTAATGGTTTATCAATTTTGTTTATCTTCTCAAAGAACCAGCTTTTAGTTTTATTGATCTTTGCTCTTGTTTTCTTTGTTTCTATTTCATTTATTTCTGCTCTGATCTTTATGGTTTCTTTCCTTCTGCTAACTTTGGGTTTTGTTTGTTCTTCTTTCTCTAGTTCCTTTAGGTGTAAGGTTAGATTGTTTATTTGAGATTTTTCTTGTTTCTTGAGGTAGGCTTGTATAGCTATAAACTTCCCTCTTAGAACTCCTTTTGCTGCATCCCATAGGTTTTGGATCATTGTGTTTTCATTGTCAGTTGTCTCTAGGTATTTTTTGATTTCCTCTTTGATTTCTTCAGTGATCTCTTGGTTATTAAGTAGTGTATTGTTTAGCTTCCATGTGTTTGTGTATTTTACGTTTTTTTTCCTTGTAATTGATTTCTAATCTCATAACGTTGTGGTTCAGAAAAGATGCTTGATATGATTTCAGTTTTCTTAAATATACTGAGGCTTGGTTCGTGACCCAAGATGTGATCTATCCTGGAGAATATTCCATGTGCAGTTGAGAAGAAAGTGTAATCTGCTGTTTTAGGATGGAATGTCCTATAAATATCAATTAAATCTATCTGATCTATTGTGTCATTTACTGCTTGTGTTTCCTTATTAATTTTCTGTCTGGATGGTCTGTCCATTGGTGTAAGTAAGGTCTTAAAGTTCCCCACTATTATTGTGTTATTGTCGATTTCCTCTTTTATAGCTGTTAGCAGTTGCCTTATGTATTGAGGTGCTCCTATGTTGGGTGCCTATATATTTATAATTGTTATATCTTCTTCGATTGATCCCTCAATCATTATGTATTGTCCTTCATTGTCTCTTGTAATAGTCTTTATTTTAACGTCTATTTTGTCTGATATGAGAATTGCTGCTCCAGCTTTCTTTTGATTTCCATTTGCATGGAATATCTTTTTCCATCCCCTGACTTTCAGTCTGATTGTGTCCCTAGGTCTAAAGTGGGTCTCTTGTAGACAGCATATATATGGGTTTTGTTTTTGTATCTATTCAGCAAGCCTGTGTCTTTTAGTTGGTGCATTTAATCCATTCACGTTTAAGGTAATTATCGATATGTATGTTCCTATTACCATTTTCTTAATGGTTTTGGGTTTGTTTTTGTAGGTCCTTTTCTTCTCTTGTGTTTCCCACTTAGAGAAGTTCCTTTAGCATTTGTTGTAGAGCTGGTTTGGTGGTGCTGAATTCTCTTAGCTTTCGCTTGTCTGTAACGCTTTTGATTTCTCCATCCAATCTGAATGAGAGCCCTGCTGGGTAGAGTAATCTTGGTTGTTATTTCTTCCCTTTCATCACTTTAAATATGTCATGCCACTCCCTTCTGGTTTGTAGAGTGTCTGCTGAGAAATCAGCTGTTAATCTTATGGGAGTTCCCTGGTATGTTATTTGTCGTTTTTCCCTTGCTGCTTTCAATAATTTTTCTTTGTCTTTAATTTTTGCCAATTTGATTACTCTGTGTCTTGGCATTTTCTCCTTGGGTTTATCCTGTGTGGGACTCTCTGCGCTTCCTGGACTTGGGTCACTATTTCGTTTCCCATGTTACGGTAGTTTTCGCCTATAATCTCTTCAAATAGTTTCTTGCGTTCTTTCTCTCTCTCTTCTCCTTCTGGGACCCCTATAAAGTGAATGTTGTTGCGTTTAATGTTGTCCCAGAGGTCTCTTAGTCTGTCTTCATGTCTTTTCATTCTTTTTTCTTTATTCTGTTCTGCAGCAGTGAATTCCACCATTCTGTGTTCCAGGCCACTTATCCGTTCTTCTGCCTCAGTTATATTGCTATTGATTCCTTCTAGTGTAGTTTTCATTTCAGTTATTATATTGTTCATCTCTGTTTGTTTGTTGTTTAATTCTTCTAGTTCTTTGTTAAACATTTCTTGCATCTTCTCAATCTTTGCCTCCATTCTTTTTCTGAGGTCCTGGATCATCTTCACTATCATTATTCTGTATTCTTTTTCTGGAAGGTTGCCTATCTCCACTTCATTT